>NW_006159560.1:228386-245636 GCF_000334495.1 Tupaia belangeri chinensis
AAAAAAAAAAGAGAAGAGGATAGAGAAAGATAGCAAGTGAACAATAGAGGGGATGTTAGTGAGAAACAGATATGGTTTATTATCTGTTGAAGATGACGTGTATAGTATTCTCAACTGGACTGGTCTGGGAAGTATTTCATGATGGGTGAAGTCTTTTAACAAGCAAAATGAGAAATAGTGATTGACTGTTTTAAAAAATTATAATAATAATAATTATTGGGAAATGCATGGAAAAGACTTTGAATGATAAAGCGGGGAGATCGATGCCTCTGTATTGACTGACATGCATGGCATTCCCTTTTGAAAAAGCAATGGAAGTCAATGTAAAGTTATATGTAATCCAATGTAATATAAAGAAGATTATGATGATAATAAAAAAAAATAATAAAAAATAAACACCTGATGGGATTGAAGAGAAAAAAAAAAAAAAGAAGCTTCTCTTATGACATTTGTGCCTCGCTTGCCAAAGCAGAAGTCATCACTTTGATAGAAGGAATATCCTCTTGTTATTCCTTTAGAAAGCATCATCAGAAGAGTTTTTCAGCCTTACATATTTTATCTATTTCCCTGAGCCTTTGACCAGTTCTTCACTGCCTGTCCTTCCATGTTGGTATCCCCATTCACTTAAAGTGGACTAAAATTTCCTCAAGCTTCTAAGCTTTTTCTAGCAGCAACTCTTCGACCTTTCATCATGGGAGAGTTCTACCATAGTGATAAACTGAGCCTCAGACAACTTTCTACTTCTTTCTCTCTGGGTAGCATACAACGATCACGTTTTAGAAAATTAGAGAGCACCTAAGAAACAGATGATCCTGTGCTATCAGAAAATTCTCCCAAATTATATGACTATTCACAAAATAGATTAGAATTCCTAAGATAAAATTTTTGTGGTAAGAGCATTCTGAGTTTAAACAACAAAATTATTTGTATATCTAACACTATCTCAACAAAATGGCTGTAATAGAGGAGAAAAATGCAAATGGTTAAAACATATTTTCTTCCTGTGATTTTCCTATCTTTGGATATTTTTCTCTTTCTTTAATTTTGTAAGACAAGAGAGAAAATCTGGTCTTACCATGGTTTGCAAATGGAGTAGCTAATGTGTATAACTACTTGGCCAACAACAATCTATGGATGCCTTGTAGGACACACAGATTCCAACAGAATTTGTCTCCACAGAATGTAAAAGGAAGTGTGCAAAATGTGGCTATTTCAGGAGGAATGTAAGCATCTTCCTGAATTTCCCATGCATAAGAAAAGAGAGGTATTCACAGAAACAAATATGTGCTGATACTGTCTGAAACAGTCATTCCCAATCGAAATTGAAATTAGTTCCCAAAGACCATCCTGAGCATTTCAGCTTTTTCTGAATGCCATCTGCCTCTACTTCTCCAAAGTGCAAACTACCTGTATTACCAATCTTTTCCATATGCTAGAATCAGAAAGTAAATATGGTGGGGCCAGCAGGTGGCATAGTAATTAAGCCATTGCACTCCCACATGGCCAACTGCAATTCAAGTCCTGGACTCGACAGCTTAAGACTCATGCCAGGTGTGTGTGCATGTGTGCCCAAAGTTCTTTTTTTTTTTTTTTTTTTTTTTTTTTGGGGTTTTTTCTTAAGGGCGGGGGTGCTCCCCCGGAGAAACAGAAAGCAAGAAATCACCCCCAGGGGGTGGCCACGCCACAATCCCTTCCCCTCCATTCTCCTCTCGGGATCTTGGGCACGCACGCACACGTGCCCGGCATGAGTTTTAAGCCACCAGGTCTGGGACTCGAACCACCGTCAACTACATGGGAGTCCAGCAACATAGCCATTATGCTAACTGCTGGTCCCAGCGTGTGTGCCCAAAGTTCTGAAAGGAGAAAATGGAGGAGAAAGGCTTGCAGTGGTATTGCAGTGTGGACATCTCCCCAGGGGGTGATTTCTCACTCTGTCTCTCTGTCTCTCTGGTGAGTACATGTATTCTAAAGCAAAAAATAAAACTTCTCTTTAAAAAGAAAGAAAGAAAGAAAGAGAGTGAATACGGTGACCAAAGGCCAATAAAGTGTCGATTTTCTAAAGGCCAACATCAAAAACTAGTCCTCCTAAATTCGCTGAGTCACCAGATAGTTTCTCTGTGAGGAAAGTTACTGTACTTAGCAGCCTAATCCACTAGAGCTGAATTGACCTCTTTGTTACATATTTATTTACATTGTCAAGGAAAATCAGATTTCATTTGTCTCTTGGATCTTGGAGAGGTCCTTTTTCTTACTTTTATCCTTGAGACTGGTAAACATAACTGATGACCTTCTATATATTAATGAGAAATTTTTTAATATTTTAGGAGACCAATTGTTTTTCTTCTTTGCTTCACTTTAATGTTTGAGAAATTTAATCTATATGCTTTTGAATCTTTTACCTTTAGATTATCTTAAAATGTTTTGTAATATATATTTGTCATCCCAAAACTTTAGAGGTGTTTCTTCTTCTCTCTTCAAGTTCTTTATTAAATCAATCAATCTCTCTCTCTCTCTCTCTCTCTCACACACACACACATACACACACACACAAAGGAAAAATGACTTGCCAAGTGTAAACAAGCATGGAGAGCAAATGTCTCAGGTAGACTTGGAAACCTGTCTGTGAATTTGGAGTAAAATTGCATCCTTGGTTCATCTGAACAATGCGTCTACATTCACTCCTGCCCAATCCCTCCAAAGGCTGTAACATAATTGCTGCTTTTTCATCCTAGGCCCTTTCCAGATTCCAAAACTTCCCCATAGAGGACTCCAACTTGGCTTTTGGGGATGCTACACTCTTCTTCCATAAAAACAGTAGCCCTATCATTAGTCATGGCTGGAGAGAGGGAGCTATAACCACAGGGGAGCTGTTGGTGAAGAGATGCCAACCGATGATGGATGGCACTTTGCAATGTGCACCTTCTTTTCTCATTCTTATTTGTCACAGACTCTGTTTAGAGTCCCCCTCCCTCCTTCCTTTCCTCTTACTTGCTTAGTTTTTCTCTCTTTTTTGAAAGAATTATTTATTTTATTTCACTTATCATTATTATTCATTATTTTTTTTAAAATTTGCTACCAGGTGCATGTGGTCAACAGAAAGAGGCAGAGGGAGAGAGAGAGAGAGAGAGAGAAAGAATGTGGGAAAGCAAGAAAGCAAGTCATCAGATCTAGGACTCAAATCAGGGCCGGGCATGCATTCCAACCACTATGCCTCCTGCTGGCCCCAATATTTTTGGTTTTCTTACACACTCCCGCTCTCTCTTTCATTTTTAATATACTGTCTTTCTTATGCCTTAGGTCTACTTGTAAGAACTACTCAGGACACTTGGGATCCTGCCATGTCCCTTGCTATGTATGTGTGGCACTAGAGCTGCAGAATGGTTTGGGTATGATTGAAGAGAAGTTTCACAAAATTTATTGGAATAGTTTCACTTCTGCTCCTAGTGGAAAGGTAGCACTGAGGTGTCTATGTTTGGCCCCAAAGCCAGGTCAATAGTTATTATTGTCCCTCCCAAAGAAGAAACGCCTCCTATAGGAGACTTCTCACTGTGTGTCTACATCAGTCCACCCAATTCTATGGAGAAATGCAGTCAAAATGAAGTCTTCAAATTCTCTAAGGTTGACTAGGAATCCTTTGACAGTTTTGCAGAGAGTAAACCTCTCTGTTCAAACTACCATTAACACACACCCAGACAAACATTATAGAAGCCTCTTAACTGCCAGTCCACAGCCACCTCTTTCTTCCTCCACTCCACATTCTATATAGCATTTAGAGTATGTTTCTCAGAATGCAAGTTTGATCACTCACTGACTCTTATAAAACTTATCAAGACCTTTGAGTGGTTCTTGGAATAGAGACCAAAGTCTAGCCGCCTCTTCCATTGCTCTCCCCTTCACTCGACACACATACAGCTGCCCTTCTTTGCAGTGCTCAGCCCCCGCCTGGGGGGGGGGTCTTTGCATCACTCTAGTCTCCAACTCTCACTGCCTCTCCCCTGCCTCCACCCCTTATACAGTTAACCCTTCAGATCTTTCATACCTCAGCTCAAGCTTTATTTCCTAAGAGAAATTTTAGTTCTTGTGTTACATGCTCTTATTGCACAATACTCCATTACTTCAGTTTTCTTACCTCAGTTTTAGTTACACTTCTTGAGATTTAAATCATCATTGCGTCACAGGCATAAGGTGTAACACATAGCAGTCACTCAACAACTATTTGTTGAATGAATAAACGACTCCAGAGGACCATCTATTACAACATGTCCTCAAAGGTCTAATTTGGCCTTGATCTGTGTTATTATCTATCTACTGAACTAGATATGAGGACTATGGTTCTACAGACTTTGCAGTTTAGCTCTCAACTTGATGATGTTCTATAAATAATACACACCAGTGTTTTTTTGCTGGCTTCTCTCATGGCCTTGTTAAATGATGTCCAAAATTTTAAACTTTGCTCCGTGAAAGCCCATGAGAAAAGAAAAGAATGAAATTCTAAACTATGGACTGGAAGAAAATATCTGCAAATAGCCTATCTGTCAAGAGATAAGTATCTAAAATATATAAAGAAGTCTTAAAACTCAACAGAATACAAACAATCCAATTAGAAAATGGGCAAAAGACATGAACTGATATTCCACGGAAAAGGATACAGAAGGTAAATAAGTGCATGAAAAGATGTTCAATTTCATTAGCCCCTAGGAAAATACAAACTAACACCACGATGAGCTATAACTATATACCTATCAGAATGACTCAAATAAAACATAGTTGACAAAGTCAAACACTAGCAAGCATATGGATAAACTAGATCACTCATGCACTGCTGGTGGAAATGTGAAATAATAGTTACTCTGGCAAATAATGTAGCAGATTCTTTAAAAATAAACACACATCTACCATTCAACCCAGCAACTGCACTACTGGGCTTTTATTCCAGACTAATGTAAACTTACAGTCACACAAAATCATGTACACAAATATTCATAGAAGCTTTATTTGTAATAACTAAAAACTGGAATCAGCCCAAATATCCTTCAACAAGTGGATGGTAAAATACATAGTATGGGATATGACAGAAATCAAAAACAATACATTTTTAATGCACATATTTTAGAAGAATCTCCAAGAAATTACAGTGAGTGAAAAACATAATAACAGTCCCAAAAAGTCATGAGGTCACATATTATATGATTCCATTTACATAACATTTTGACATAATAACAGTTTTATTAATAATGGATTAAGTGAGTGCAAGAGTTAGAGATGGGGCATGAGGAAGACAGAGGTTGAGTACAGTTATAAAAAGGCAACATGAGGGACCCTTGTGGTGTTGCAACGTTCAATATTTTGAGTGTGATGGTGAACACACAAACCTACACAAGTAGTAAAACTGTATAGACCATAATACACACACACATAAGCACACACACAAGTATAGTAAAACAGGAAATCTGAATAAGTTCGATGGATTATACAGAGGTCGATAGTCTGACTATAATAGAATACTATCATTTTACCAAATGCTATCATTGGGGGAACTGGGCAAAGTGTACAAGGGATCCCTCTACATTATTATTATTTTTTCAAAGTTTTTTTTTTTTTAAGAGAGTTTTTTTTGTTTTGTTTTGTTGTTGTTGATATGGGGCTCATGTGCTTGCCAGAGAGACAGGAAGCAAGGAATTACCCCTCTAGCGGGGATGGCTACACCACAATCCCTTCTCTTCTATTCTCCTCTCTGGATTTTGGGCATGCACACACACATGCCTGGTTGAGTTTGAAGCTGCCAGGTCCAGGATTTGAACTGCGGTCAATTACATGAGAGTCCAGTGATGTAACCATCATGCCATCCACTGTTCCCTCTAAGGTTTTTGACATAGGGGATGTGCACTTGCCGGATAGACAGAGAGAGGGAAAGCAAGAAAAGACCCTCCAGCAGTGATGGCCATGCCACAATCCCTTCTCCCCCTGGGATTTTGGTCATACACACACACCGCCCCCCCGGGTTTTGGTCATACACACACACACACACACACACACACACACACACACAGCTGGCATTAGTTTCAAGCCACTGGGTTTGCAACCCAGACCACAGTCAGCCATGTGGGAGTCTAGCGCCTTGACCACTACACCACATGCCAGACTTCCCTTGATCATTTCTTTTCTTTTTTTTTTTTTTTTTTTGGAGAGGTTTTCACTATAGGGCGTGTGCGCTCACCAGACAGACAGAGACATAGAGACAGAAAGCGAGAAATCACCTCCCAGGGGGGATGGTCATGCCACAATCCCTTCTCCTCCGTTCTCCTCTTGGGATCTTGAGCATGCATGCACATGCGCCCAGTGTGAGTTTTAAGCCACCGGGTCCGGGACGCGAACCGCGGTCGACTACATGGGAGTCCAACGACATAGCCATTACGCTAACTGCTGGTTCCCCCTATATCATTTGTTACAACTGCATGTGAATCTATATTTATCTCAATAAAAACTTCCAATTAAAAATGATATCCAGAGATTTTTTTTATCATTTTGCCCATTTCATCAATAGACGAGCAGCTCTCTACACATTACAAAGAAAGGCACTAGAGATGCAGCGGAGCCAAGATAGATCCATCCCAAACCGTCATAGAACATGTGTATCCTGTCACAGAACCTAGTGTATATTAGACACTCAAATGTTCGTTGAATAAGGAATTTGAAAAAAAAAAAAAAGGCAGGAAGCATAAATACACACAGTCTATGGAAGAGTACTTTATTTTGGGTGTTTGAAGAAATAAAAAGTGATGAGATATACTCTTAGCTAATTTAAAGGAAAGACCAGCCAGAGCATGAATAAAATACCTGTAAAGACTATAAGTTCATATTCTATCCATTGAAAGTCATAGTAAATTATTCCAATAATAAAGTCTCCCATCCTCCTGAAATATACACCACAAATTTAAAACATGTCTATACAATATTCTACCTTCTGATTTTAATGGCAGGACAAGACTACTACTTTGGTTTGTCATTAAAATACAGTTTGAATAATTTCACATTGTGTCCATTCAAAACTAAGCACATGGGACTAGCAAGTGGCATGGTGGTTAAGGTGCTGGATTGCCATGTAGCCAACTGCAGTTTGAGTCCCAGACCCCTTGAGTACATATATGAATAAATAAATAAATTCAATTGAATAATTCGAATAATTCAAATAATTCTTTAAGAAATAAAAAAATAAGCACTTATACCAAACAAAAATAATAACTTTGAATCCCAGCCCAGGCTGAAATCAGACTAAGATGGCCTATTTCCCCCCCCCCTTACACCCTTGCTCTGAAATTGAGTAAATGCCTAGCACCAGATGAACCCTCATTTTAATCATTTATAAATGGAGATAATACCATCAACTTTGCTTTATTCCTATGGGGGTTAAATAATACAATGAGGGGGACCAGCAGTTAGCGTAATGGCTATGTCGCTGGACTCGCATGTAGTCGACCGCAGTTTGCGTCCTGGACCCGGTGGCTTAAAACTCATGCCGGGCACGTGTGCGTGCGTGCCCAAGATCCCGAGAGGAGAACGGAGGAGAAGGGATTGCGGCGTGGCCCTCCTTCCAGGAGTGATTTCTCGCTTTCTGCCTCTCTTTCTCTCTCTGTTTGTCTGGCGAGCGCACGTGCCCTATAGCAAAAACCCCTCCATAAAAAGAAATAATAATAATAGTAATACAATAAGGGGCTGACAGATGGCATTGTGGTTAAGGCGCCAGACTCTCACAGGGCTGACCAGAGTTCAAGTCCCAGACCTGGTGGCTTGCTTTCTCACTTTACCTCTTTCTCTGTGTGTATCCCTCTCTGACCGAATTAAAATAATATTAATAAATAACAAATTAAATAATTCTTGTAAAAATAAAATAAAAGAATACAATGAGTTTAAATAAGTAATGCAAGTATATTTATAGTTCACGCTTTCTATTCACTAAAGGAAAGAGAGGTGGGAGTGGGGAGTAGTGCAGAAAGCCAAAAAGAAGAGAAGAAAAAAGGAAGGTGTTTTCCTCACCCCAGGAAGGAGGTGAGACTTGGAGAGGAGGCATGACTAGGCTGAGAAGGATTCTGCTGCAGCTAGATGGGAAAGTTTTTCAGAATCAAAATGGTGCCATTTCTGTCAACTTGT
Source organism: Tupaia belangeri chinensis (assembly GCF_000334495.1). Taxonomy (NCBI): domain Eukaryota; kingdom Metazoa; phylum Chordata; class Mammalia; order Scandentia; family Tupaiidae; genus Tupaia; species Tupaia belangeri. The sequence continues at coordinate 236,535 of NW_006159560.1, forward strand.
GCTAAACTCTGACTGATCCAAGCGGAGAAAGGCCTTGAAGAAGGTGTTTTCTCATAGTAGCATGCCCCATAACAAGAACTATTCCAAGGCCTTGGCTAGAACCATAATCTTGCACGAAGACCCCTGCAACCTGACACGAGGACTACTTCTGCAAGGACATATACCCAGAGACTGCCTGTCCAATCTTGGACTGATGCCACTTTCACCATGGGTCCTGGAAGCCAAGGATAATGGTCCCAAAACAACTGATAAAATTTCCTCTCCTCGTCCCTTCCCACTTGTGGTTTTTGCCTTTAAAACCTGCTTGAGGTTTGCAAAACCTCAGCACACACGTTCGGGCAATGTCCATCCTAGTGCAGTCCTCATACTCAAATGAACTCCTTTTGCTATATATATTTTGACTCAGTTCACTTTTTTATGTTGACAATAGGGACTGTGAGCAACGAGATATATGGCAAAGGATGGAGAGGGCACAGAGGAGAATGCTCTCAGAAGTTGGTTCTATGCCTAGTGGTTTAGACTTAAAGGTAGTTTGAACCAATGATGCCCCAACAGGGGCAGGTTTTGCAGCCTGTGACTTCAACATAAGGAACTGTCATTCTGGAAGTTATAGTAGTAATAGGGCAGGATTTCTGATGTCAAAGAAATTGTAGCTGGGGGAATAAACCAATCAGAGATGAGAATTTGTTGGTTTTCCATGGATCTTGGTAGCAGGATAAATGCAAGGGAACAAGGGAAGGGAAGGTGGGAAAGGTGATCATTTATAGATAAAGTGTGATGATAAAGGTTGATGTCAGTTTCACCTATCTATAGCTCCATGAAGCCTCATCTTCTGCAGGTGTGCGGGTGTGTGTATATACATTTATAATTTATGTTATCGTAATCTGTATCTGTTTTGGCTTTACTAACTGTCTTAACATTTTCATAAAGTGGTTGCAGCTGTTGATGTTACAGTTCGGATTTTCCACCCTTCAATTAAAAGCAAGATGGTGGGGTTTAATTATACTACTGGGAGTTCTAATACGGTATCACCAAAATTATCCTGAGATCTCATTACGTTTACCACAAAACTTTAAATATCTGTGATAACACCTCTAATGGGCTGGATTCTAGAATAAAGTTAAAGAAAATTTTTGAGATTTTACCAGATAGTAGATCAGAAAGGAAATAGACACACTTAATTACTGGAAAAAGATATTTTCTTTCCAGGTGTAGTTGCATAAAGTGAAATTTGATGGTGTGTTCCCTAGAAAGGCAAAAAAAAATAATATATGTTATAGAAAAGCTGACAGAAAAACCATCCCAGATGATGCAGAAAAAACATGCTAATTAGTAACACGCTAACGATATCTCACTGAAGTGTTCTCTGAAAGCTGCACCTTTTTTTCACAGAGCATCTGTAGCTCTGTCAAAATGAGGTTAAGGAAGTTAGCCATGGGCACACAATGAATATGATGTCATGTCCATAAATATTAAATAATAATAATAAAACACTAACATGCTAGGGTGATATATACAGAGCCAGGACAAGATTCGATTTCTCAAGAGCTAAATGAGAGAGTGCTGGGGAAAATGCCCAACTCCAGAGAGAAAAAGACAATAATGAAAAGAGCATACTGTTATTCTACTGAGAGATGCTTTGCAGATCACAGCATACATTCACAGCAGAGGAATCAGGTCATTTCAAGGAGGCCTGGGAAGAACCGTAGAGAACTGGAATAGGAAATGGATTTAATAACTGTTGACTGTAGCCCTGGTGGATGCTCTCAGGTCTCACCATAATGAACCTAGCATATCTCAGGTGATACACTCTGTCCCGAGAAGTCAACAATCCATTACTTCACCTACAGCCATGTTGCATGAAACCTGCTTTTGTTTTCACCATGGAACCTCTGCCAATTTCCTTTAATTGACCTGAACTATAGTGTTAATCCTAGAAGGATCCAAGCAATCAGAAAGCCCATGTTTGTCTTCAAAGAGTATCTGCATTTCGCAGATAGAAACTGGGTCCAAACCAGTACGAGCAGTGAGATTGATCAAATGCCCACTTACTCATTAGACTTGTGGCTGTTACTCCTTGGACCTTCACATTGCCCTGTCTTGAAACTGACAATTATAGGATGACATTTTCTTCTTTCCTTCCTTTTCTTTCACACCTATAACTTCATTTGGTTGATTGCTTCATTTTTTCGTATGACTCTAATCTAATGCAGATTTATCCTGAGAAGGTGATAGCTTAATAAACTTTTTAGTTCTGTCTTGCCAGGGTTTTATCACTCAGTGACAACCATTATGGTCATCTGCATTTGTGTGCTTTTTCTTTCCAGCAAGTTGTACACATGTGTAGAAATGTACAGACAGAGGCACACAAATATGGTGCACACACATGCACACAAACACACACACATGAACCCACATATTCTCGGTCCAAAAGTCCATAAAAGCAGAAATACTGACTGTGCTTTTTGCTCTTTGGCTGGCCACTAATTTAGACATTCACTTTCATACTTTTAGTCCTGGGGTTTAGACTACTAATAAAATAACTGCAGAATCTTTCGGGAATAATGATTCTATAATTTTACATATAACCAGGGAAATTATGTTTTCTTTTCCCAGATCTAGTAATAATCTTCAATTTTTCTAAGACTTGTGACTCTCAGTATCCCAGAGAGTTCTAGATTCTCGTATGTTAGGGAGCACCCAAGGTTTTATCTTACCATAAGCTATTGCTCTTATTTATATATTGGCATTAAAATTTCTTGGGTTTCTGTCTTTTATACTGCTTTAAATATTCATAAGATGCAAATGGCCAATATCAGGTACTTTATTTAGAACAAGTTTTCATGGGGCAACAATTTAAGAAAGGATACAGAAAAAGGGAGTCTGGAAAGATCAAAGAAAAACAGGCACAATTTTGCCAAGAACCAGCCCCATGCCTCATGAGAATTGAGATACATTTACATTTGGCTTTTAATTTCTCCATCAATTTGGACTATGTTTTTGTGAAAATGAGATAATATATGTGAAAGTACCTAGCTGAATTCTTGGGACATGGCAGACACCCAATAAATATAAGTTTCTACTACTATATTAAGCATCTTCTTGTCATAAGCAGAATTTACCCAGTTGATAAAGAAAAGTTAAAACTTAGTTGAGCCAATTAGAATAACACATTTTAAGCTGAGAACACACACTTAATGTAACCATAAAAATCCTAAACCTTGACATCATCCAAGAATATTGTAGTCATTGAATTCAACACTATAAAAGCAAAGAATTTCCCTTTCCCCATATCTAGCTCTTCCTAAGCTATCATTCCCAAAGAAGCCAAATTTTCAAGTCCTTCCATTTTTGTTTGTTCCAGGTTGTCTTCCAGTTGGGATCATAATTATTAAAGCAATCTCATACATAGTCTCTTAATAATGCACATGTATTTATAAAAGAAGCTTAGTAAAGGAATGTAGCAACTGGGCTTATCTAAAAGTTCCATTTTAGAAAATGCATGTGTAATGTTCAGTGTTTGCATATACTGTCACTGACTACTGACAGGGTAGTGACAACTATGAATCTACCAATTCACTGCTGTAGAGTGAGAATAATCATCCATCTTTGAAGAATTCTGTGCAGGCAACTCTTTTAGGTGCTGTTATGCAATGAGTGAGTGGTATGTTAGAATAAAAAAAGTGATAGGCCAGCAGGTGGTGTGGTGGTTAAGATGCTGGATTCTCACATGGCCGACCATGATTCAAGTATTGAACCTGGTGGCTTGCTTTCTCACTTTCCCTCCCTTTCTCTCTCTCTCTCTCTGGGGAGCATACATGCCCTATGTCAAATTAAAAATAATAATAAATCAAATTAAATCATTCTTTAAAAAGGAGAAAAGAAAAAAATGAAATACGGAACTCTTACTGCCAGCCTATGACAAAAAACTTTGAACACGTGGTAATACATATGTTCTACCAGTTTCTTTAACAATAAAAACATCTAGTAATATTACAATAAAGATATTTGCCAATGCTATGGGGAAATCTCTAATATTTGATGTATTATATTTTTATATTTTTATATTCTCCTTGCCCATATTCTTTATGAAAGTTTAATAATTTCATTTTGTTAAATCAAATATCTGCTCTACTTTGTTCTGGTGTTTGTTTTAAGGGCATTCTCTCTAGATTTGTCTCTAGATATAATTATATATACAAATCCAGTAACTATCACACAAAATATTAAATACATGTAAAATGCATAAAGAACTGTATCACCAACTAATTATTTCCTTTAATCATCCTAAATGTTTCAAGGATGTCATTTTTCATTTTCCGTTTATTTATTTTGCTTTCAGTCAACTGAGTCTTATGTAACCCATTATCTAGAGATTATAGGAAAGAACTAACCATCCTAATCTTAAAAAAAAAAAAAAGTGACATTTCCTAAAGCTTATAAAGAGGCAATCAAAAGCTATAGGAAGTACTTCATGTATTTCCTGTATGGCTTTTTTTTTTAAAAAAATAGGCCACTAAGTTTATTCACATACTATACTGCATCAAGTAAAACATTTCTTTTTTATCAAGTAAATTGAGATCCAAATATATTATTTGTTGGAGGAAATTATTTCTATAACTAAGGAAACAAAATTCCCAGTATTCAATCCAGACACCGAGCTTCATCTCTTACAGGAGACCACATAGACTCTAAGCCTCCCTTAGGACATTTGAGTCATAGGGTCACACTCTGACATGTTCACAGTGATTTAAAGTCATTAGCAACTAATGATCATTTGTGTTGAACAAGAGTCCAGTCATGCCACAAGCTGTCATCATTGGTTCTAATTAATAACTGTGGTAGCCACAGCAAGTTCAGAAATTGAATAATCCTACCAAATGCCGTCTCACTGGGAAAAAGTTGCCTTTCCCACCTGTTCTGGGAAGAGAACTCTGTCTGGAAGACTGGTCACCCTGAAGCTTCAATTATCTCTAGACATTTTTATAAAACAAGGACAAGTTCTAAACTGCATGAGAGAAAGAACAGTAAGGTATGCTTCTAATATTCAAAAGTATGATTCAAGAAAATATTATCCAAGAACAACTGAAGGCTCAGTTTAATCAAAAGCAGATTAAACATGTCACTGGAAGCACAGCTCCAATATCCAGTTATTAATAGGCAGTGCCAAAAATAATAATAATGTACCTTGATGTTTACAGTAGGGGCATGCCCTGTAGGTGAATCAATGAGTAAAGATGAAAGCCCCTGTATAAATTAGAAGTGCTAACATTTTCATGAATAATAAATAATTTATTTCTATGACTCTACAGAGAAAACAATTTACCAGAAGAATGTTATCTCTTATTCCAATATATAATTCTTCATGACATTTTGTTCTGATATTCAAAATCATGTCAGAGCAAATGAGCTATTATAGGAAAAGTTGTATTAATTTTCCCCGTTGATATAAGCAAAACATAGTGCTTTTGATTTTTATGAATAGGGAATTTTGTTTTTCATAAATACATAATGAACTCTGGTTTGTTTTTGTTTTTGTTTTCCCATGAATAGAAAGGGGCTTTTGAATATATAAGATGTAACTACAAGGATGTCAATTTCTTTTGGTTTATATCTGTTCAGCCAACACATTTGAAATGTTCTGGAGCTATTTTTTTCTTTTTACATGTAACAAAGTCTGTCACCAGCAAAATGTTGATAAGAATCACACAACTGACCCATCCTAAGATTACAAATCTTCAGCCTAAATCCAGGCATCAATATAAAATTCATGGCTAACATATTTCAGGCATATTTGTAGAAACATATCATATTTAGCAGTAGTCCTATTTCTGGTCCTTGCAATGACACCAGCCTAACCAATTAGGAAAACAGAGAATGCAAATAGCTACCTCACCTTAGACCTTTTCTTGGCTCAGTATTATGAAGGTAGAAATGATATTTTATTTGTATTCTCTCAGAGTGAAAACTGCTTATGAATCCATGATGGTGAGGGATTTCTTTGTTTCTCTTTTGTGTTTTTGGTGGACAGTGGGAGGATGGTCCTTTTTAAGCAGTCATTCTCTACTTAGCCACTCAGCTTTTACTGAAGTCCATCCCAACAAGAAAAATTCATTCTTGTACCAAATTATTTCAGGAAGAAATCTGGTAAACTGTCCAGATTTGGTCATTTTGAAGATATTTCAAAAAGTAGCATAAGAAAGAATGTGGTGAACACTGACTGGTGGTCAGATGATGCACCTACTGTAGCCTTATTTTGTTTGTATTTGAAAATTCTTTACAAAGGATTTGTGATAAGTAATATACTAGTGAAAGTGGGATCTATCTGAATTAAAATATAGACTGAAAATGGCCAACTCTTTTTCTCCACTGAAGTGCAATTAGGTGAACAATTTGATATTTGTAGTATATGTGTACAAGGGCAACCTTTTAGAAAATGACTTTTGACTTCTGAATGGTACTGCCCACAGGCAGAAAAATAATCTTTGGAAATTTGTATTTATGGAGCTATGATTTAGCCATTCATCTACTTAAAAGGAACTTATAACAAATTCTTGTTAGGTGCCAAATAGTGTGCTATCTGCTGGAAAGACTCAATGGAATGACACAAATGCTCTCACGGAACTTAGTTAAGAGGAAGAGATGATCAAATACACTAGCTATTATCATTCGGTGGGACTTCTGTGATAGAAACCTAAGTAAGACATCAAATGTTCTTGCAACAAGTGGAATTTATATTAAAATGCCTAGCATAACACTTATAGAAGATACTCAATAAATATCTGTTTGTTTGATATAAATTTAACTTTAAATGGAGCACAGAAAAAAGCTTAATATTGGGTCATCAGGAAAGTCATGACAAGGAAATGTTTTGCATAGAAAACTATGTCATGACTTTCTCAATGACCTAATAGTTTAAAAAGAAATTTTTAAAATTTGCTCTTGCATTTGACATAGAGAGAGAGTAAGAAAGTACCCTTGCCTTTGGGGATGGCTATACCACAATCCCTCCATCCCTTCTCCTCCATTCTCCTCTCAGGATTTTGGTCACATACACATATGTGCCTGGCATGTTTTCTCAAGACACCAGTCCTGAGATTTGAATTATGCGATCAATCATGTGGAATCCAGCACCCTTAACCACCATGCAATTGGTTAGCCTGGTTCTTGAATATTTTAAAGAGATCTTGTTTTAATTATGTCAATGGAAATAAACAACTCTGCAGAAATAATAATTAATGCAATTTTGGGAGGGAGGAGATGTGTGCGCTCACCAGACAGACAGAGAGAGACAGAGATATAGGAAGCGAGAAATCACCCCCCAGAGGAGATGGCCATGCCACAATCCCTTCTCCATTCTCCTCTTGGGATCTTGGGCATGCACGCACATGCGCCCTATAGCAAAAACCTCTCAAAAAATTTATTTATTATCATTATTTTTAAATTTGATGAGAGAAGCAAAGAGAGAAAGAGAGTGAGAGAAAGAAAGAGAGAGTAAGCCATCAGGTCTGAGACTCAAACCATGGAGGGCCATGTGGGAGTCCAGGACCTTAACCACCATGCCACCTGCTGGCCCCCATAATATCTTTTTTTTTTTTTTTAAGAGAGATTTTTGCTATAGGGCATGTGTGCTCACTGGAAAGAGAGAGAGAGAGAAAGTAAGAAAGTCAGAAATCACACCCTAGAGGGGATGGCCATGCCACAATCCCTTCTCCTCCATTTTCTTCTTAGGATTTTAGGCACACACATACATGAGCCCAGCATGAGTTTCAAGCCTCCAGGTCCAGGACTCGAACCATTGTTGGCCATGTGAAGTCCAGTGCCTTAACCACTACACCACCTGCTGGAATAGTATCTTTACAATGCTTTAGCTTTCTTATCTCTGTTAGACATAAAACACAGACGTTCTTTTGCTGATTTCTTCCCAGAACAGAGACATTCCTTTCTAATCACCAACCTAAATATTTGTAAACCCACCTCTTACCTATAAACCTCCACTTCCAGATCCCCTGTCTTTTTGAGCTAAACCAGTAAAAAGATTCTTTACACTCAATTGCAAACTTTGTGTCTCTCACTCTCAAATCAAATAAAAGGAGCCATTATATCTGAACATCTCAAGAAACACACTTGTCTTTCTCCAGGCCTGGTCATTCAATTTCATGTTTAATAGTAAACCACATTGATTATTATTTTTGCAGAGTTGGTTATTTCCATCAGCAATAATGGCAACCTGACAAAGGGACCAGAGAGGAACCAGAGATGGTCTGAGAAGTCTTTTAAGCCTGGTGCCTGTTACCAACACAGTGGCCTCCTTGTACCCACCTTCGACTCCAAGCTTCTCCTCAGGGAAAATTTCATAAGTTCTCTGGCTTCAGATCTCCAGAAATTTGATAGGCAGTCTGGTTTATTTTGAAGCTGATTTTCTCCCTTTGAGTAATTGAATTCCCTCCCCTCCAGGTGAGGGGCATTGGAGTTAGGGAAATCCAAAGTTTGAAAGTACATTCTAAAGTGATTTTTCTCCTCTGCCTTACTAAAATTGCTTCAATTGCTGCTTTGCCTTTGCTTGGGGTGGGGGTGGGGGGCAGGATGAACTGTCCTATTCATGGGCAAATGAGAGACTGAGCTGCTGAGCTGCAAACATAAAAAGCACTTGTTCCTTCCTCAGGGTAGGCACCCCAGGTGACTAGGAGCCACACTGAGTGTCAAAAATAGGGGGGGGGGAGATATTTTTCTCCCCTTTAGGATGAATATCAGCCCTATAGGGAAACACAAGCACAATAATTAAAAAATGGGTCCACCTAGTAAACACAAAATAAGAGCTGACCACTCAAGCATTTTAGGTCCCCTTCAAGGGTGCTAGATTTTTGAAGGGAACTGAGACAATTAAGATAATTGAGAGTGACATTTAGTGGAGAGACACTAAAAAAGACAAAAATCAGACTTTAGTCTGCAGTTATCTTTTGTTTTCTCACATAATTACTAGTGTACATGATATTAATAGTTGTTGGCCACACAAATTATTTTTTGGCCAATCTTCGTGTCTGCTAAATCCAACTCAACATCCTCAGCCTCGTGCACACTGCATACTTCCAGAAAGGCTGC
>NW_006159560.1:246599-257287 GCF_000334495.1 Tupaia belangeri chinensis
TTTTTCCCCCCTTTAGGATGAATATCAGCCCTATAGGGAAACACAAGCACAATAATTAAAAAATGGGTCCACCTAGTAAACACAAAATAAGAGCTGACCACTCAAGCATTTTAGGTCCCCTTCAAGGGTGCTAGATTTTTGAAGGGAACTGAGACAATTAAGATAATTGAGAGTGACATTTAGTGGAGAGACACTAAAAAAGACAAAAATCAGACTTTAGTCTGCAGTTATCTTTTGTTTTCTCACATAATTACTAGTGTACATGATATTAATAGTTGTTGGCCACACAAATTATTTTTTGGCCAATCTTCGTGTCTGCTAAATCCAACTCAACATCCTCAGCCTCGTGCACACTGCATACTTACAGAGAGGCTGCCATCCATGCAGCACAGCATCCCTCAAAGCTCTTAGTCACATAGGCACCATGAGCCTGAAGTCCTAAGAAAGACTGAGTAAACAGAAATAACCATAAGGTCGACCCCATCACAAAACAAGGCAGAGGACTCACACAGAAAAGTATTCTCTCCCCAGTGAGCACATGTGCCCTATAGTAAAAATTTCTCTTTAAAAAAAAGAGGGGTGGGGGGACCAGCAGTTAGCGTAATGACTATTTCGCTGGACTCCCATGTAGTCGACTGCGGTTCGTGTCCTGGACCCGGTGGCTTAAAACTCATGCTGGGCACGTGTGCGTGCGTGCCTAAGATCCCAAGAGGAGAACAGAAGAGAAGGGATTGCGGCTTGGCCATCCCCCCTGGGGGGTGATTTCTTACTTTCTGTCTTTCTGTATTTCTCTCTCTGTCTGGTGAGCGCACGCGCCCTATAGCAAAAACCTCTCCAGAAAAAATATAATCCAGCGTTGCCTACATAGGCAACTTTCCTTTTTAAAAAACTTGTTATTTAGTTAGTTTCCTGCACTATTTTAGAGTGAAAAAAGTGGGGGGGGGGGAGATATTTTGCTCCCCTTTAGGATGAATATCAGCCCTATAGGGAAACACAAGCACAATAATTAAAAAATGGGTCCACCTAGTAAACACAAAATAAGAGCTGACCACTCAAGCATTTTAGGTCCCCTTCAAGGGTGCTAGATTTTTGAAGGGAACTGAGACAATTAAGATAATTGAGAGTGACATTTAGTGGAGAGACACTAAAAAAGACAAAAATCAGACTTTAGTCTGCAGTTATCTTTTGTTTTCTCACATAATTACTAGTGTACATGATATTAATAGTTGTTGGCCACACAAATTATTTTTTGGCCAATCTTCGTGTCTGCTAAATCCAACTCAACATCCTCAGCCTCGTGCACACTGCATACTTACAGAGAGGCTGCCATCCATGCAGCACAGCATCCCTCAAAGCTCTTAGTCACATAGGCACCATGAGCCTGAAGTCCTAAGAAAGACTGAGTAAACAGAAATAACCATAAGGTCGACCCCATCACAAAACAAGGCAGAGGACTCACACAGAAAAGTATTCTCTCCCCAGTGAGCACATGTGCCCTATAGTAAAAATTTCTCTTTAAAAAAAAGAGGGGTGGGGGGACCAGCAGTTAGCGTAATGACTATTTCGCTGGACTCCCATGTAGTCGACTGCGGTTCGTGTCCTGGACCCGGTGGCTTAAAACTCATGCTGGGCACGTGTGCGTGCGTGCCTAAGATCCCAAGAGGAGAACAGAAGAGAAGGGATTGCGGCTTGGCCATCCCCCCTGGGGGGTGATTTCTTACTTTCTGTCTTTCTGTATTTCTCTCTCTGTCTGGTGAGCGCACGCGCCCTATAGCAAAAACCTCTCCAGAAAAAATATAATCCAGCGTTGCCTACATAGGCAACTTTCCTTTTTAAAAAACTTGTTATTTAGTTAGTTTCCTGCACTATTTTTTAAAATGCTTTTTTCTTTCTTTCATGAGAGAGAAAGGGAGAGAGACACCCCCAGCAGGAACCTTGTACTGCAATCCACCCCCAGCCCCAGCTAGCCTGGATCTCAGGGATGTTTGTACACATCTGGCATGTACAAAGAGGGCCAAGGACACGAGCTCAGGAACTTCTCACTTGGGTCCAGTTGCATTACCAGTGTGTGGCTTTCTAGCCCCCTGTCTACACTATACAGAGACAACATTTGTTCTCTACATGGAAGTGAGAAGCAAATGTCTTTGTCTAACAGGTACTCTGGACCATCCTCAATCTATCAGCCAAACCATTAATATAATGCAAAAACACTTTCCCAGATGTTCCACTATAGTGAAATACAAAGTGCCACTAAATGTACCGGGTTTTGGAAGAAAAGTGAAGTTCTTTAGCCTTCAAATTCCAAATCACATATTATAGAAGATTAAATTCGAAGTGAGGCAAGAAAATTGACTTTACTTCATTCCTTATAAAATCAGATTTTATCAGGTATGGTTTATGAGTTAGAGAAAACTGACCATTTGACCCCCGAACTAATTTGTGATCTGTTTTTTCCTCTAAGTTATGGCTAAGCACAAAGTCCAATGAGGGTGATATTCATAACTGCTCTCTAGATGTGTTGAACATGGCCTACAAATAACCCAGAAGACAACCAGGTCAGAATTTTAACATTAAAGAATCTCCTTCTTGGAAGTAGCATGCTAGTTTTTAGCCAGAATCAGTCAACTAACACGATCAGTTATTGTTATAGTTATTATTTTATTATCTCTAGTTACTTTTGAATATTCAGATACAAATGGTACTATTCTTGTTCTAATTTGGTAGTTACGTTTATAAATGTCCTAGAGTTTTATTCAACTGGACATATCAACTAAATGCAAAACAATGATGCTATCCTGGCAAACACCTTATTACGTGAAGGATGAATCTCCGCAGATATGCTTTTGAAAAACAATAAAGACCTTTTTCATCACCTAGGAATTCTATCTATGGGTCCCAATTATATGAGGAGATTTCAAAAAGTTATTGAAAAGAGAAAATTTTAGTATGAGATTATTATGATAAAAATTAAAACGTGCATAGTTTTTTTTTCATAATAGGCATTTTTGATTTTTAAACATTCCCCCTTTGCATTGAGAAGTTTACAGTCCAGCTTTTTTGGAAATGCTATTTTTCTCTAGTGTAATAAATACCCTTCAGATATCTAGAAGAAAAAAAAATGTACTCACAAAATCATAAATTCTGCCACCTCTACAGAGAGGATGAATTCCTTAGTAGTGGATTCAAGTTAAGTTAACTGATTATAGCAGAAAGTCACTTAGAACTTGTTCTGAATATCAAACCTATAGAGTTTGAAACAATGAAATAAACGGTGTGACCAAAGTATAAGATGGATCCAGGGAAAAATGGTTCAGAGTCCCACAGAAAGTCAAAGAATCTGTTTCAAACTCAGTCTATTCAATATAGTTAGTAATAAATATAAACACTTGAGAGCCCCTCCCAAGTATGAGATGACCATAATGATCAGGATACTCTAAATTAGTTTCACCTCTCTGATGAAAAGTACTCAGCCCTCAAGGACAACGAGCTTTTGTTTGTGTTTTGTTCCATAATTACATAATTCATTTCTCTCATTTATTTACCAGCATTGATCAGTGTCCCCTGGATATAGTATTTTACTGGGAGCTGTTTCAACATTCTATGGCCATCTGTCTTCTCCTGTGAACCCTGAAATATTAGGGATATAACCATAGGGGTGAATTATTTCAGTTCTCAAAGTAGTCTTGGAAAAGAGCCATGGTCTTGGATCAAAGACTTTGGCATCTCCAACCACCAAAGCCTTCCTTCTAAGTTTGTTTTGTTTTTGTTTTTGTTTTTGTTTTAAAGAAAGAACTTATATTAATCATGGAAAATATAACAACTGCTTATCTTTTTTTCTAGGTTCTCTAAATTATCAGCATATAGTTTTCTGAAAACTATCTTCCAAATTTTAAATGTCTATTTCTGCTAGTTATTTTCCACTTTTTAAACCTACAACTTAGCTCTATTTCTCTTCATTGGCTTTTACTACATACTTTATCATCCTTCATAAAAAACCATGTTTCAGTTTTTTTAATTATATCTTTTTTGTTGCTACTGCTTTTGCTATTTTTCATCTTATCGATTTCTTTATTGCTTCTTTCCTTTTTGTTTTATTTGGGTTAATTTTGATGCTCATTTTCAAGCTACTTGAGTTGAATATTTAGTTTCTGCTCTCATTTTTTAAATTACTTTTTCATAAATATAGCTAATGGCAAAAATGCTACTTTTGGTAATGATTTAGCTGCAACCCACAAATCTTGATAAGAGCTATTTTCATTTCTAATTATTTCACATTTTATCATATAATTTCCTTGAATTAAGAGTTATATAATGACATATTTATGGTTTGACATATGAAAATTTTAGTGCCCTTTCATTATTAATTTTAAAATGATTTCCTTTTCAACTATGTAATTTCTTGAAATATATTGATCTTAATTTTTGGATTAATATCTGGTTGGTTTTTGTGAGTGTGACGCATAGGCTCAAAAACAATGTATTCTCGGGACCAGCAGTTGGTATAATGGCTATGTTGCTGGACTCCCATGTAGTCCACCATGGTTTGAGTCCTGGGTCTGCTGGCTTAAACTCACACCAGGTGCATGTGCATGTGTGCCCAAGATCCCGAGAGGAGAATGGAGAAGAAGGGATTGCTATGTAGCTATCCCCCCAGGGGGTGATTTCTCACTCTGTCTCTCTGTCTCTCTCTGTCTTTCTGGCAAGCGTGTGTGTCCTATAGCAAAAAAAAAAAAAATGTATTCTGTTTTGTTGAGGGAAATATGACCTATTTTTCTAATCTTCCATATTTCTTTCTCCCTTCTATACTATCAATTTGAATCTCCAACAATTATTCATATAACCATCTCTTTATCTGTCCTTTGGTTGATTCGTTTATTTCTGGGCTATTTTAATAAATGCATACATCTTCATTATTATTTTACCTTCTTTTAATTGAATTTAACATCCCTCTTATTTCATTTTGCTTTTTTTTTTTTTAAGAGAGATTTTTGCTATAGGGCACATGTACTTGCTGGAGAGAGAGAGTGAGACAGAGAGACAGAAAGCAAGAAATCACTCCCCAGGGGAAATGGTCACATGCAGTCCCTTCTCTTCCATTCTCTTGGGATTTGGGGCATGCATGTGCACGTGCCCAGTGTGAGTTTTAAGCTGCAGGGTCCTAGACTCAAACTGCAGTTGATGACATGGGAGTCCAGCGACATAATCATTATGCCATCTGCTGGTCCCTCATTTTAAAACTTACATTGTATTTCTAAAATTGCTACCCAAATTTCTTTGTATTATCCATTTTTTAGAAAATTTTTTTCATCTATAGAGAATGTGAGCTCACCAGAGAGAGATAGAGAAGGAAAGTAAGAAATCATCTTCAGAGGGGAATGACAATGCTGAAATTCTCCTCTCTGGATTTTGGGCATGTACACAAATATGTGCAGCATGTTTTTCAAGCATCTGGGTCCAAGGCTTATACTACACAATTAGCCATGGGATCCAGCATGGATCACTAGCACATTACCTGCTGACCCTCTATTTTCCTTTATATTTCTTCTTATTCAAACTTTTTGAATTTTATCATTTAAAATTGTTTTCTTATTTTTTAGAAATGTATGGATAGATCTTAGTTAATTTTAGTAGATTAATATGAATCTTTGCTTATGAATGGTGAAGTTAGCCCATGCACATTTATTATAATTACTTTTACATTAGGACTTATTTGTGCCGTCTTTTATTTCACAACTAGTTTGATTTCATTTTTTTTCTTGTGTTATTCCTGTCCATTAACTAAATAAAACTTTTTTCTGTTACTTTACTATTTATATATCCTATTTTATTCATCTAGTGGATACCCATTATGTAAAACTTAGAGAGTATTTCCCCCACTATTTTTGCTAGGGATTATACATATTTATGTCTTAGCCGTGAACATGTTAAAACTCTTGAACAAGTTCTGACCTATCCCCCATAACATACTCACTTCCTTTCTGCCATTTGATGTTGTTTAGAATTGTATTTTAGGTTGTCATGGCTACATAATTTTATTTTGCTATTTTTATAACAATAAACTTGCCCTTAATTTCTATATCTCATAAATTCCAGATTCACTTCTCTCTTTCTTAAAAAAAAAAAAGAGAGAGGGTTTTGCTATAGGGCATGTGTTGCCAGAGAGACAGAGAGACAGAAAGAGATAAATCATCCCCCAGGGGGTATGGTCACACCTCAATTCTCCTCTCAGAATTTTGGGCACACACTCACATGAGCCCGGTGTGAGATTTAAGCTACCGGGTCCAGAACTCGAACCACAGTCTACTATGTTGGAGTCCAGCAATGTAACTATTGCGCCATCTGTTGGTACGGATAGAGTACACTCTTCAGGAGTTTGCTCTTCCTTGGGACCAGCAGTTAGTGTAATGGCTATGTTGCTGGACTCCCATGTACTCGACCACGGTTCGCGTCCCGGACCCGGTGGCTTTAAACTCACGCCGGATGTGTGTGCGCGCGTGCCCAAGCTCCCGAGAGGAGAATGGAGAAGGGATTGCGGCATGGCCATCCCCCTTGAGGGGTGATTTCTCACTTTCTGTCTCTCTCTGTCTATCTGGCAAGCGCACGCACCCTATAACAAAAACCTCTCCAAAGAAAAGAGTTTGCTCTTCCTTTGCTTTTGTAAGTGTCCCTATGAGATGAATAACCTAAAACCTTATATATCTGAGGATGTTTATTTCATCCTAATATTTAAATAATAGTTTATTTGGCTGTAGAAATATAATATTCAAAATTCTTTCCCTTCAAGGATGACTTGTTTGTCTTCCTGATTCTATTATCCCTGTTACAAAGTCTAGTGTTAATATGATTTTTTTATTATTTTGTAGGTGATCTGCAATATTTCTCTGGAAAGTTTTAGAAATTTTTATTTGTGTTTTATAATATAAAAATTTACTATATAATGTGTGGATGTATGGGAGGGGTGTTCTCACCTATTCTGCTTAAGTTTCTCTGTACTCTTTCTATCTGAGGATTCATAAGTTACTTCATTTACAGGGAAATAATGACAGTTATTTTTCAAATATTATTTTCTCTCTATTCTTTTTCTTTTTTGGTATATGGTTACATTTTATCTTTTATGTTTGTTAACTTTTCTATCATCCTACTCTCTCTTTATTCTCTACTGATGCTTAAAATTTCTGCATAATATTAATTTTTGTCTGTAACCACTCTGTTATGCAAACAATTTTTGTGTTATATTGACAAGTAAATATCTTACACCAAAAATTGCCATTTGCTTCATTTACATAACTCTTCTTCCTACATCTCCTAATCTTCCCCATTCCCTCTCAGAAGATTCAGTGTTTATTTTATGTATGTTGTTATTTTTTACTTTTTCTGCTAGAGATTATTCTGTGTATTATTCTTTTATTTGTTTAAATAATGCTTATTCTCTACAGAAGCCTCATTATTTTTTCCTCTGCATTCATTTTTTACTTCCAGGTAGTCTGGCACAATAGGTAACATCTATTTTAAATAAAGCACCAGAGAAAAATATTCTTTTCATTTCCTCTGAAAATTTAGGAGGTGTCCATGGGATGTTAAATGTTTGAAATTAGTAAGCTATTCTCATACATGTAAACTTCTGCTCCCATCAAATGAGTACAACTACCAAGATTAGTTTGCTTTGCCCAAACCTGTTTATGAACATTAATTGAGTTAAATGTTATTTAAACTGATGAAATATGAATTAGAAAAGAAAAAAGTTATTCCTATAAAGATAAACTTTTGGGAGTAAAATATCAATTGTGAGTTTTTCAAAGATAATTCAATTCAGCCAAATGAATAAGTCATATAATTATTTTTAATAATGGAAAAAGACAGGTTAAACAGCCCTAGTCTGCAAATCCAAAGTCCAAAATGCTACAAAACCCAGAACTTTTTAGCACTGCCATAGTGTCACAAATGGAAAAGTTTACATCTAATCCCAGGTGACAAGTTGCAGTCAAAATGCTGAGATATCAAATTAATGTATAAATTTACCTTCAGGCTATGTGTTTGGTATATATGAAATATAAATAAATGTGTTTAGGCTTGGATCCTATCCTAAGGATACCTCATGTATATGCAAATATTTCCAAATTCCCCAAAATCTGATATCGGCAACATTTCTGCTCCCAAACATTTTGTATAAGGCATACTCAACATGTATCATAAAAATATAGAGGCAATCTTTTTCATATTGATTCTCAAATGTTTTACAACTTTAAGTTCATTTTGAAGAATCAAAAATGAAAATAATAGCTACACAAAGCAGGGTGGTTTGTGCAAGAGAGATGATATAACTTGTAAGACTTTGGTCTTACATCAATAGAACAGTTTTAAAAAATATACCATATCTCGGTTTTATATCACTAGATTTCTTTTAAAATGTACCTTTGTAGGGCCAACAAATGGTGTGGTAGTTAAGGTAGCTGGATCCCATAGGCTGACTCCATGGTTTAAGTCCCAGACCCCGTGGCTTGAAAAACAAGCCAGGTATATATGTG
The DNA here is from genome assembly GCF_000334495.1 of Tupaia belangeri chinensis. NCBI lineage: Eukaryota > Metazoa > Chordata > Mammalia > Scandentia > Tupaiidae > Tupaia > Tupaia belangeri. The sequence continues at coordinate 255,125 of NW_006159560.1, forward strand.
TGCATGCCAAAATTTTCTAGAGGAAAATAGAAAGTAAGTATTGAAGCATGGCCACTCCCTAGGGAGTCATTTCTCATTTTCCCTTTTTCTCTGTCTCTGTCTTTCCTGTGAGTGCATGCACCCTATAGAAAAAAATCTAAAAACAAACCAAAAAAAAAGTACCTTTGTATAGCTAATCAATAGTATATTTAGGGAACCAGCAGTTAGCATAATGGGTATGTCGCTGGACTCCCACGTAGTCGACCGTGGTTCGCGTCCCGGACCCGGTGGCTTAGAACTCACGTCGGGCATGTGTGCATGCGTGCCCAAGATCCCGAGAGAAGAATGGAGGAGAAGGAATTGTGGCATGACCATCCCCCCTGGGGGATGATTTCTCGCTTTCTGTCTCTCTGTCTCTCTCTGTCTGCCTGGCGAGCACACGCACCCTATAGCAAAAACTTCTCAAAAAAAAAATTAGTATACTTAAAGAAAACAAGTAAACTTTTATTATTTCTCTTTGTAATCACCTTTTTTAATGGACTAAATAACTACTGTATCCTTTCTTTTTTTTTTTTTTTTAAGAGGTTTTTGCCTTAGAGCATGTGTGTTCTCTGGAGACAGACAGAGACAGAGCCAGTGAGAAGGAAACTGAGGAATCACCCCCAGGAGATGGTCATTGCCAATCCCTTCTCCTCCATTCTTCTCATGGGATCTTGGGCACACATGCACACGTGCCCAGGTGAGTTTCAAGCCACTGGGTCCAGGACTCAAACTACAGTCAGCCATGTAGAAGTCCATTAACATAACTGCTATTCCATCTGCTGGCTCCTGTATCCTTATTATAGTAGCCATCACACAAGGTAGACAGGCTGGTGAGACAGGGAAGAGATACTCAGAAGCCCAACTCAGTGCAGCCTGTGCCACACTTCCCCTAGCCAGGCCCAGTATTGTGTTGGTCATGGTACCTCCCACGCATGGTTGCACAAGAGCTCTTTTGTCCCATGGCTGGATCAAAGCAGGCAAGGACTTTCTTAGGGAAGCAGGAGGGAAAGGAAAGGGCACACCCCAAGAGTTCTTTCTCAGCTAACACTCTTCTAGGGCACTGGTTCTCTCCCCCACTGGGCCTAATTTGCCACATCTATACAAAAACCCAATGATCTTCCTACTCACAGGTTTCTTAAAAGCTTTTGTTTTAGTGTGGAAGGATTCTTTGTCAGCTAACACTCTCCTAGAGCACTGGTTCTCTCCCCTACTGGGCCTAATTTGCCTCATTTAAGCAAGAACCCAACCATCTTCCTACTCAAAGGTTTCTTAAAAGCTTTTGTGTTAGTGTCTGAAGACTGCTCCAAGATCCATAAATCTCCCTATATCTTCTATGGCACTTGGGGGTCTTTCTAGAAGTATCCAAGAGCCTGTGCTGGTTCAGCCCCTTACCTAACCATGGAATGCTTGTTTCACTTGAAAAAAAAAAAAAAAGCATTAATTAAAAAATTTAAAAGGTATCTTCCATCTACCGGTCTTCTTGCTTTTTGTTTGTTTGTTTGTTTTCTAGTTCATTTATAACTTTCTTCCATGAGAGAGCAAGCCCAACAGGATCTTCTGTCACGGTCTACCTACCACCAGCTCCAACCAGATGTGTGGACACACTTTTGGCATGTTCAAGGAGGCATCAGACGTGATCCCAGAACTTTCTCGTGTGGGTCAGCCTCACAGAATGTTGAGTTACCACTGTGCCACGGTGTGTCCTGCTACCTACCAGATTTTGACACAGTTATTTCAGAAATTTTCTATAGACAGGAAAAGCTCAGCACCCCATTTACTTAGATCCTATAGACTATACATCACCAGATTTACTAAGAAGAATTTTTCAGCTTTTTGAAAGAGACTCTAGTGACCACCCTCATCTCACCTGCCTCTACTCTACCTAGGGACTACATATTCACTGTATTCCCCCAATCTGAGTTCCTCTCTAGCTGACCTGTTGAACTGTTCTATATAGAACATTTCAGTGTAACATCCCATCAATTTTGAACTTTCTAAGTAACTCTCACTACAGTCAGGAGAATGACTGTGGCCCAGGAAAAGGTATTTTTACAGAGAATTTTAGTGTAAAGCAGGGTTTTTGAGCTACTGAATTACAAAGATAAATTATACAAGATAGAATGATATCATTAATTTCTTTTC
>NW_006159560.1:257318-275920 GCF_000334495.1 Tupaia belangeri chinensis
ACACACAAAGCCCTTGCTCTTAATGAGGTGTTACTGAACTTGATACCATTCTGCTTTGAAAACCTTCTACCTTTATCAGAACTTCTTTCAAGTGAGATGAGACATTCCAACAAATCAATTTTTAAATGCTGAACTCACTTATATTATATGATACAAATGGTGAACATAGATTCCTACATGTATATGAATAGGAAATCCTTTATAGAAACTAATACAGATGCAGAATATTAACAAGTCAATTGGGAATAATTGCTTAAAGTAGTAAAATAGTAATCACTTTATTATTTTACATACAGTTTGGGAAGTCAGATTGTCTTCCCTATTCAAATATATTTTCAGGTTAAAATAACTTGGTAGAGAGGGCATGGTGGCACCCACCCTATGGCAAAAAATAACTTGGTAGATATTTTAAGTGGACTTTTTCATATAGAACTTCTAGGACCCTCCATAGAGTTTAGCCAAATATTTTACAAAGAGCAGGATACTGATAAATGTTTGCTGAGAAAAACAGAATTTATTAATCTTGTGGAAAAATTCATTCAACACTGGAGATTTAGAGGTTTTAAAACCCTTAACAATTTCATAATTTTTTATATTCCCTACATATATCAAAACAGTCTCGGACCACTGTAGATTGTTCATAACTTGGGAATTTGATAGTACTCCAACTACCCAAACTGAATGAAAATAAATGTAGGAACAAGTGCCACCAGGAACTCTGGGTGGTATGAATTGGAATGCTATGGAGAAGTTTCAACTCAGCATGCTCACATGCAATACTCAGAACTTACATTGGTTCCCTGTCCCACTGAGAATTAAATCTAAATTCATGATTCTTTTTCATTCATTTAAAATTTGAGGATCTACCATTTGGCATGCTCTCTCTCTGATTTCCTAATAGTTAGGGCATGGTAATAACACAATCCAATATAAATGTTTAAGATTAGTCAGGGGGAAAAAATTGTCAGGAGCAGTCATGGTGGTGAAGTGGCAATGCCACACTCTATCATCCTGAACCCACTTGGGAAAGATCCAGATTCATATCTGAGGTCTTCCTCTACTCATTGGATACACATGTCCATGCTCGTGATTCTGGCTGGCTGAGGCTAGGGATGGATTGTGACATGCAGACTCTATGTCTCTTGCTATTGCTCTCTCTGTTGGGAAAAAAATAAATAAATAATTTTTGAAAAATGTTTATCAGGAAAGCAACCTACAGTACTAGAATAGAGCCAGCCTCACTGCCGACTATAGGGAAAATCAAATTCTAATAACATTCTTATATCTCCAAGAGATACAATACCATTTAGCAGCAGTTCTGGAATCATCCATACTACACAGGGTTCAGCTGGACAGACTGACTCTGCATCCATCAACCCTAAACAAATAATAATATAAATTATTTTTGTCTCCATTTCCTATCAAGTTTGTCCACAAAACACCAGTGACTTAGTCATAAATGATAATTGCATAATCCTGAAAATTTAACCTATCTTATCTTGCTAAGGGGTCTTCTAGGTTTGTTTTTCAGACTCCTTGCTTTATCTGATAGTTTTCCATTAACCAAAAATAACTGAAAATCCCAACTACCATGATTTACCCAAGACCCCTTAACAGTGACCCAATGTGTTCAAACATCCAATGGATTGAGCAAAAATAGTGATGCAAAATGTCCTCATGCCTTCAGCTATTACAGACCCCCAAAATTCTAAGACCCCCATTAATACCAAAATCCGCAGATACTCATGTCCCTTATATAAAATGGTAGTATAATAGGCCTTCTGTATCCGTTGATACAAAATCCATTGTTACAGGACCTGTGGATATAGTGGGTTGACTGAATTTCCAGAAAACTGATTTCATCACACTCTGTTTCACACAGACTCCAATAGCAACACCTCTAACTACACTGAAGTAGGTCATTTGGCTTGGGTAACTCTTGACTTCCACAGTCATCACCTGCCTCTTGTCCACCCGGCCCTACATCCCAAATGAGAAGAGAACTTTGATCAATAAAGGAAAATATACATTTAAGATCTTTGATCTGCTTGTTATTTTTGCCATTTTACAAAAGCCAGTATGAATGAGAAGAGAATCATGGGCCATGACTGACAGGAATTAGTGACTGAAGTTCTGTGTAAGCCTGGTGTGGCCTTGAGCCAGCTCCATAAATCCCTTAGACTCAGTTTCCTCATACATAAAGATAAGAGTTAGTGTAAATGATCACTGAGTTCCCCTCCAGCTTTAAAATTCTAAGATTTTAAAATACTAGTTATCTCTCTTATGAGATTCCCTATTAACACACTCATTTACTAAATGACATTTTAATTTTGGCCTCAAGTGTTAGAGATTTTTACATGTTCAACAAATGGTACAATTCACTAGCTAAATGCTTCGGGTTTGATCATAAATTGCCAGAAGTCAGTTATAGCCCTGAGTCTGTGATGAGAAGACTGGGGATTTATAATTGAAACAGACAGCATGGCTTCTGGAGTGCCACTGGGGGAAAGGAAACGATTCCAAAATGAAACAGGCATTACTGGGTTTCTCAGAAAAATATCCCAAGTCACAGTGGCCAGCCTATTAGAAGCTCTACTCACTCTTGCCAGTTTTTCTAGTGACTGCTTTGTGTTATCATGGTCTCAAAAATTAGGGGTGTGTTTTCTTCTCTCTCTCCGTATTTTTTAACCAAGGGAAAACATGATGCATTTGGTCATCAAAAGCAATCCTTTCAGAGAGGGAATTCAGAGTGTGGTGGAAAGCAAATGCATGCCTGTTAAAGCCACAGTTATTCCCTCACTTGCCAGTCTCTGTTATTCCAGAAACAGCTGCTCTGAAGGTTGGCTGAGGTCTTGTTTAGAGAATCAATTAGCCAAAAAAGTTTGGGCCAGTGAAGAATGTCACTCAAGTATGGAAAGATTTGGAAAACACTTCTCCTTTTGTGTTTCCCGAGAGAAAACGTACCCCTGTTCTGCACAACTAATACACCATGTAACTTCACAAAGAAATGAATCAGTCTGAAATGGCTTTATGGATGACTTTATTATCAAAGAAGATGCTGACCAAACCAAAACTGGGGTCTGTACTCCAAAGAGTTATAGGAATAGATCATGGTTTTCAGGATTGCTTTGCTTTATTACCACTTTCTTTAAAAGAGTGAAATGTTAAAAAGATCTATGGCAGCTAAGCCTTTTAATTCACCTATTAAGAAGTATGTTTTAAGCATCAAGATATTACCTATACATATGAGGGGACTTAAAGGTTCATGAAAACAATTTAACTAAATTATGAGTTAATTTTGAGTCCAAAAAGATATCAAAATCCATGCACAATTCTCCCATAATACATGTTTTCCAAAAATTTTTTCAAGATCTCTTGGATAAAAGAGGCACACTTCAGAATATCTCCTTGATATCAATGCATACAGTACACATGTTTGTCTTTGAGGGAAAAAGCAAGGCTCATTCTAATTTCAAAATACTTAATTCTACACCTTTATCATCATCATTATTTTATCACTCTCCTATATGAGAAACCAATGAAATACACTTAAATGTAAATTGACAGCTATATGAAAAACAGTTTGGGGGATATTTACTCATAAATTATAAATGATACCTAAGAGGCCATTGTAATAATTCAAGCAAGAAATGACGAGAGACTGAGTGAAGTTTTGGTAGTAGGAATACGTCCCATATGGTAATTACCAATAATTTAAAACAACATTTTATTTCAAAGTTGCCTAGCTGCTTTCCTCAATAGGAACAGATGGCTTTAAATATATTTTACATTTCAAGAATTAAACACGTTTGGGAATATACTTCTTGTGGTAACTAAAGTCACATAATTGGGGTAGGTCATCAAAAGAGTAAATCTAGATAGAGCATGTGAAGACAGGAGAAGGGAAAGGAATAAAAGAGAAGAGTGGATGGGGACCACCATTAAGCATAAGAGCTATGTCGCTGGACTCCCACGTAGTCGACCGCGGTTCGCGTCCTGGACCTGGTGCCTTAAAATTCACGCCGGGCACGTGTGCGTGCGTGCCCAAGATCCCGAGAGGAGAATGGAGGAGAAGGGATTGCGGCATGGCCATCCCTCATGGGGGGTGATTTCTTGTCTCTTTCTGGCAAGAGCACACGCCCTATAGCAAAAACCTCTCCAAAAAATAAATAAATAAATAAATAAATAAATAAATAAAAGAGAAGAGGGGAGAAAAGAAAATGAGGGAGAGAAACATTAAAAAAATTATTTGAATACTTAAATTTCTAGATGCTGGGAAGTAGGGAAGTTTTCAGTGAACAAAAAGAATCTCTGCCTTCTTGGAACTTTCATGCTTTGTTTTTTTTTGTTTTGTTTTGTTTTTTGTTTTTTTCTTTTTTTGGAGAGGTTTTTGCTATAGGGCACATGTGCTCACCAGAAAGACAGAGAGAGACAGAGAGATAGAAAGCAAGAAATCTCCCCCGCAGGGGGGATGGCCACGCCGCAATCCCTTCTCCTCCATTCTCCTCTCGGGATCTTGGGCTCGCATGCACATGCGCCCAGTGTGAGTTTAAGTCACTGGGTCTGGAACTCAAACCGCAGTCGTCTACATGGGAGTCCAGTGACATAGCCATTACGCTCACTGCTGGTCCCAATGCTTTGTTTTAAATAAGCAAAATATATAGTACATCAGATGTTAACAAGTGTTTTAGAGAAAATTAAGCAGGAAATTGAGGTTAGAATGTGGAGGTGGTTGTGCTGCCAAACATGAGAGATACATAAAGTCTGAGAAGCTCATTTGATGGAACGGAGAGAATATAAAAGGCAGGTGTTCCAGGCAGAGGGTATAGCAAGTGCAGAAACCTACCCATAGAGCGGGCAGACTATTATGACTGGAGGGAGGATGAAGATAGCAAAGAGTGAAGTTATCAGATCGTGTTGGCTCTTGTTGGCCAAAATAAGAATTCTGGAAGCCAATGGAGAGTTTTCAGCAGAGCAATATCACTGTCTGCCTTCCATTTTACTAAGATCAATCTTGCTGCTGCTTTGGGGAGAAACTATAGGAAGACAAGAGTGACACAGGGACACTATTTTTAGGAGACAGTTGCAATAATCTGAGTTAAAGAATCAGAGTAACAGTAAAACTCACAGATAATTAAGTTCTAGAAATTTTTTAAATTTTAATTTTTTTTTTTTAGGTTTTTGCCATAGGGCACATGTGCTCAACAGAGATAGACAGAAAGAGCCAAAGTGAGAAATCAGCCCCCAGAGGGGATAGCCACACTGCAATCCCTTCTCCATTCTTCTCCTAGGGTTTTGTGCATTTTCAAGTTTCCAGATCCAGGACTCGAACTGCACTTGGCTATGTGAGTATCCAGCACTTTAACTATTATGCCACCTGTTGGTCTAAGTTCTGGAAATATTTTTAAGATAGCGCTACTAGGTTTTGCAGATAGATTGGATGTAGGGTATGAAAGGAGTGAGAGATAAGTTTGAGACAAGGAGGGAGAAACGAGTTGGAATAAGAGATCAGGGAAGTTTAGGGGAAGACAGGTCAGTCCAGACCTTTTTTTGATATGCCTATTAGATATCCATTTAGACTTGTCAAAGAGAGAACTGAAATTAGGACTCTGGAGAGAGCTAAGTCTAGGATTATAAATTTGAAAGTCATCAGCATAACTAAGATCATGAGACAGGGAAGATATTCAAGAAATGAATGTAGGGACCAGCAGATGGCTAATGGTTACATTGCTAGACTCCCACATGGTTGACTGTGGTTTGAGTCTCAGACCTGGCAGCTTAAAACTCATGCTAGGCACATGTGTGTGCGTGCCCAAAATCCCAAGAGGATAATGGAGAAGAAGGGACTGCAGCATGGCCATCTGCCCTGGGGGCTGATTTCTCTCTTTCTGTTTCTCTGTCTCTCTCTGTCTCTCTGGTGAGTGCCCTACAGCAAAAAAAAAGAAAGAAAGAAAAAGAAAGAAAGAAAGAAAGAAAGAAAGAAAGAAAGAAAGAAAGAAAGAAAGAAAGAAAGAAAGAAAGAAAGAAAGAAAGAAAGAAAAAGAAATGAAGGAATGTAGACAGAAATGAGAAGAAGCAAAGACAGAGGGTAGTCCTGAGGAACGATGGTGAGGAAGAATCAACCAAAACCCCAGACAGGGGACCGCTGGTGAGAGGTTCTAAAAGCTAAGTCAAGAATTTGAAAAAATACAGAGAGATTGATTTTGTCAAATTCAGATTAAGTCAAGTCAGATGAGGGCCGAGCTGTGTGACCCTGGCAGTCGGTTTGGGTAGATCAGATTTGATACAGAATAGATGTGATGCAAATAAAAGGTAGATTGTAGAGGTTTGGCGGGGGCCTAGGGAAGATAAATTAGATTCAAGTAGAATGAAAAAGCTTTTCTAAGAGTTTTACTATAAAGGTTGTTAACTGAGGAAGAAACAGGATTAAGAATTTTATAGATTTTCCTCACATCTTTGTCAGAGTTCTTTCAAGGTCTCCTTAGTCTTTTCCTGTAAGAGGAAACCATTCAGAACTCTTGATCACGTCTATGTCTATTGATCTTCTCTTTCTCAGGATGAAATAACCTGATTGAAGTGTTGAAGTGTAGCATCCCAGGTATTAACATATTAAGGCTTTATTTACAATTCGTCTTCTTTTTTTTTTTTTTTTTTTTTTGAGAGAGAGAGAGATTTAGCTATAGGGTACATATGCTCACCGGAGAGACAGACAGAAAGCAAGAAATCACCTCCCAAATGAGATGGCCACCCCACAATCTCTTCTTCTCCATTCTCCTCCTGGGATTTTGGGCACACATATACATGTGCCTGGCATGAGTTTCAAGCCGCCAGGTCCAGGACTCAAGCCACGTGCAAGTGCAGCATCTAAACCATTACACTGGCCCCTGCTTATTCCTCTTTTAAAGTGTTAGGCATTTTAAAGGAAATCAAATCTCTTCTGGAGTATAACCTCAAAAATGCATAATTTGTTTTAATTGGTCAATACTATAAGCTAAACGATGATTATTGTTTTTGATCCATTTAACAAATATTAACTGGGCTCCTGCCCTGTCACTGTGGAGATAATGCAAAGCTTTATTAGACAGAAATCTTTTCCTTAAAAGTCTGTAGTATATCAGAGGAGAGAAGACATATGTCGATATAACCATGCTATAAATATGTATTTGGGGACCAGCGGTTGGTGTAATGGCTATGTCACTGGACTCCCATGTAGTCGACCACAGTTTGAGTCCCAGACCCATGGGCTTAATCTTACGCCAGGCAGGTGTGCATCCGTGCCCAAGATCCTGAGAGGAGAATGGAGGAGAAAGGACTGCGGCATGGCCATCCCTCTGGGAGGTCATTTCTCACTTTCTGTCTCTCTGTCCCTGTCTTTCTGACAAGCGCATGTGCCCTATAGCAAAAAACTCTCCCCCCAAAAAAGGAAATACACACACACACATATACACACACATACATATATTCGTTTGTAAGATCGAAATCCTCTACAGCCAGGCTAATCTGATTTTGTTCTCATCACCCAGCTGAGAGCTAGGATGACTGAGGTGTTTAACAAGAGCTTTTCATTCCCCTTAGCCTCTTTTTTTTTTTTTCTCCACATCAATAAATCAAATACCATAATTTATATATATATATATATATATATATATATGTGTGTGTGTGTGTGTGTGTGTGTGTGTGTGATTCAGGGAGTGGCATATATTTAGATCTGAGTAATGACAAAGAGGAGTAAGACAGAATGACCAGATCAATTCAGAAAGGGGACGCTGTAACAGGTGCCTAGGAGATATCTGGCCACAGGAGATAGTACTTATAAGAGTGTACCCAGGAATTCTAGAGTCCTTTCTTGGTTTCATTTCCTAAGGATCCATTTTTCTACAAATCTTTCTGATCAGAGGAATCATTTTTCCAACTACCGAGGTAGAGCTTTGTAATACAAGTACTGAAGTAGTACTAGTTACACCAATAATCTTCTGCTATTTACTTAATTACATAATGCACGTCGAGTTGGAAATTACTGTGGGGTGAGAAATTGTGGCTTGGTTGCATGTGCAATCCTGGGAAACAGCTGCAGAAGCCTAGGGGAGCTTCACAAAGCCGATAAAGTGCCACCAATAATAGATCTTGCAAATGTCAACAATAGGGAAGTTTGCTCCTGCGCATGTCATAGAAAGTCCCTTTTCTGCAAAGCAACTGATATGTGTCTCTATGGAAAAACTGGGATGTTCAGGAAGGCCACTATTATACCAGTGGTTTGAAGTTTGAAATAAAACATAAACTTCCATTTTATAGAATTCATTACTTTTGGAATTAATTGTTAAATAATGTGGGGGCAGATGTCTGCCTACTAATTCATCTGCTCTATAGACTTAGCTTTCTTTAGCTATTAATTGGAGTAAAAGCTATGATACACACTAAAAAAATCTGTCAATTGGCTAAGAGATTAACATAGTGATGAAAGCTCATAATTTGAGTGTAAATTCTAATAGGCCCTAACAAATAGCAACCTCTGAATATTGAGATTGTCTTTTCCTTCAAGTCTTCACTCAAGGTCTCAGGAGAATAACATCTATCCTTAAATCACATTTACTTAACCACTCTCTTAAAATCTGTGCCTAACTACTAATCTAGGTTGTGAGAAGTTAGGACATGGGTTACCCTTAGCAGTAGGGTGGTTAGGAAAGAGGAAGGGGTGCATGATGAGAAAAACCACTAAGGTGACTTTTGTGTGTAGATTATGCTTCTTGAGCAGGGCGTTGGTTACCTGGGTATGTTCAATTTGATACATGTTATTCTCTCTCTCTTTCTCTCTCTCTCTCTCCCTCTGTGTGTGTGTGTGTGTGTGTGTAATAATAGTTCAATTTAAAAGGTTACAACAACTATGTTTGATGCTTAAATTTGCCTGAAAATAAATAGCACTATTGCATTTTAACAAAAAGATATTAGCCCAATAAAAAGTGCTATTGCATTTTAACAAAAGGGCCTTAGCCCAGTGAAATTTATACTTTACATTTCTTTTTAAGTTTCATTTCTTTCAGGAAAGTAACAAACAGAGAGATAGAGACAAGAACCCTCAACAAGGTTTCATGCTAGAATCCCTTCCTAGCCTTCCCAGTCAGCCAGGATCATGGGTGTGCATGCCAGAGTGTACAGGTTGACCAGAGAATCAAATCCACAAACTTCCATATGGATCCAGCTTCACTAGGAGCAGTGTGTTACCACGGCACTACTGAGCCAGCCCAACACCTTGCATTTTACAACATAACTGGGACAATGCAGGTATCAGAGTTTTACCAGAGAAAACAGAAACAGTGGTATAACATCTGAAGAGTTTTACCTCAAAGAATTGTCTCATGTGATTGTGAGGTCTGGCTGGGCAGGCCAGCAGGCTGGAACTCCTGGACAGGAGCTGACTCTGCAGTTGACAGGCAGAATTCCTTCTTCAGGAAAACCTCAGTTTTGCTTTTAGGTTCTTTCAACTGATTAGATGAGGCCTACATTATCAAGGATGGTCTCCTTTATGTAAAGCCAACAGAGTACAGATGTTAATGACATTTATGAGATAGCTTCACAGCAACATCTAGGTTAGCATTTGATTGAACAAAGGGGTATCATTGCTTAGCTATATTCGACCCCTCAAACTATCCATGATCATGAGTTATGTGAGGAGTATGGGGGACTAGATGAAATTCATTCTTCACATTATCAAAGCTATGTGGTCTCACTTAGTTTTGAGGATAGGAATATATAACATATCAAGTTACAGATGACAGGACACTTTTTCTGTTTATTATGTGCAGAAACTCAGTACTTCTAAGCCTCCCCCAGCATGACCCCTGAAGAGGAAATTCTTCATCCTTATTGTCTTAGATATGAATTACATTTAGAAAGGCTGAAGAAATCTGTTCAATCGTTTGGAGTGATAATAACATTCCAACAAGCAAGAATGTGTTTTATACCAGCATCAAAATTTGCCAGAATTTATGTGTTGCAAAAAATGAAAGGAGTTTGAATTTTAAAATTTCAATCTTGGCACATACATTTCTCCAACACGGCATGTAGGTTTTGCAAGTTTGCGGGGGCAGGGGTGGAGGAGGAGGGATCCACTTGGGAATGAATGTTACCAATAAGAAAAAAAAAAAAGGACAGAAGGTTCTGTGTAGGTCACCAACACATAAAAACAGACCAATACCCTCCTCCCCTTCTCCTCTGCCTCATCCTCTTCCTCCTCTTCTCAGTTTTTCTTAGACAGATTTCAAGCAAGGAGAGAGGATGCATCGCCATTTGGTAGAGCCCCCATCACAACAGTGCATTCCATCCCCAAATTCCTACCGTGTCAAGGCACCAGCTAAAGAGAACGTTTTTTCTTCCTTATTGTTTATCAGCTTCATATTACAGTAACAATTCTCTCTGAGTTGATAATGTAACCGTCACTTATAGCTATATACCATGTGTTAAGAACTAGTCTCAACATTCATCTATCCTCTCAATAGCTATGGGTAGTTACTCTTATTCTCCCATCTTATAATTGGGGAAACTGAGGCACAGAGAAAAAGGCAATTTGTTTCAGACCACATGATTACTAAGTGGCCTCACCAGGATTCAAATCCAAGCAGGCACCCTCCAGAGGCCAACCCTAAACCACCACACTAACTCCCTGGAATGCCCAGCAATACAATTGATACTGGGGCTCAGGTGAGAAAGCTATTGTTCTCAAAACCTATCAACTGCTAAAATATATTCCATTTTTTTCACCAACAGTTAAAACAGAACTTCTGTGAGATATTAACATACTCAAAAGTTTAAACCTGGTAATGAAGTCCACCCAAATGAAGGTTCTGAATGGACATTAATAATACCTATGAATCCATTGTGGAGCAATTCGTTTTGAGTTTTGAATGTGTAGGGCTCTATGTGACAAATGCAATTCAAAATATTTAAGTCTTTTATTTGGATTTCTGCCCATGGGGATTTACCTAGGAATGTCACTAGGTAAATAATTATCAGTTTCTTTATTCCAAAATACTTTGAAGCAAATAGGTAGGGCTTTTTTTTTTCCCAATCCATTAATTTCTATAGTTTATGAAAAGCTGTAGGATAAGATACTGTGAAAGAGAATTCCTAACTTGTTTTTGGTAAAATTCTATTTTTTTTCCAATATTTTGTCTCTCGACCAACAAAAAGAGCAGTGATAATATCTTTTCGGAGGCAAAATTGGTGTGGATTTTTTTTCCTCTTAGCAGAACTTTAGACTCTGAAGAAGTATTTTGGAATGCTTATTTAAAGAACAGCTAGATTCACTGCCAAATAGCTCTTCATGAAAGACATATGTAAATACAGCAGAGTAAACGAGATAATTCTATTTCATTTGAAAAACACTTTCTTAATTATGTGAACTTGTTTGAAAAAATATGAATTTAGTTTTTTTAGGAAGTTTGGCTGTGATATTTATGATGTCATCATAGGCAGGAGTTGAAAATTATATTAATACTGAATGCACAACTATTTCCTTTTCTCCTTGTATTTTTGATAAAGGAAAATGCTAATTAAAAAGTTGATTGCAGAAAATATCCTCTCTGGCACTAAGTACTGCCATTTAGCTTTATTTTATTTGTAATGTGTCATAATTTACATTTGCCATGTCCCAGAAGCCAAATCATTACATAAAAAGCTGAATTAAACATATTCTTTTGTGAAGGGTAGCATTAAGATGCACGAAGACTAGTCTTACAGATATTATAAAGCAGTTCTCCAGAAATTTTTTTGCCCCAGATTTTCTGTTCCAAGAAATACCTAATATGTTGCTTCTTGTTATTCCAGACATGAAACCAGCATAGGGAAGCAATTCCATATCAACTATCTAGTTTAAATCTTAAGACTCTGTGAAATAATTGAAAGTTGATACTGTCTTTTTCACAAAATGGAAACTGAGGAGCTAAATGACTGTGTGCCTTGTCCCAAATCCTCCTGTTAATGAGCAAAATCTATTCAAGGATATTAATTTCCTGTCTTTCAAAGCCAAAAACACTTCTCACTCCACCATGTTGCCAACTCAACCCTGATTTAAATGCTGATTGTGCTAGTTCAGTTCTCCCCTTTTGTTGACCTTAACAACAACATATCATAACTCACATAGTTAAAATTGATACTCAATGCTTACTAAAAATTCAGCTTTTTTTTTTAATCCTTGGAGTCTTTTTTTTTTTTTAATATATTTCACTAAAATCAAGTGATCGTTGCCTTTGTGGAAAATTGTCTACATGAAATTACTAATAAAATCCCAAAGTGGAAATCATTATCACTCCACATCCCAATAATCAATGATTATCATAGTCATTGTCTTAGTCTGTTATTGCATTGCTAACAGGAGTTCCTGGGGCTAGGTGATTTATTTTAAAGATGGAGGTTTATTTACATAACACAATTCTGGTAACTGAGAAGCTGAAAGGCATCACAAAATGGTGGCATGGTAGAAAACGACTTTCAGCTGAGCAGAGTGGAGTCTGTGTGTCTATAGCTTGTGTCTGCCTCATTTCCTCTGTTTACGTACACACCAGAGCTCAATCATTGGGCCTCTGACCTAATGACATTATCATACTCAAAGGTCCCAGTTTAGGAATTAAGTTTTCACTTAACGACCTTACAATTAAGCCCCAACACATAAACTCTTGCAGGACAACTACCACCACCAAGAAACAGTAAGCATCTATAAAATAAAATCTATAAAATGTGATTTTATTAATGAATAAAGTGTACATTTAAAAATTGGAAGATAACATCTTTAACAAGCAAATTCCAACTCAACCCTGATTTAAATGCTGATTGTGCTAGTTCAGTTCTCCCCTTTTGTTGACCTTAACAACAACATATCATAACTCACATAGTTAAAATTGATACTCAATGCTTACTAAAAATTCAGCTTTTTTTTTTAATCCTTGGAGTCTTTTTTTTTTTTTAATATATTTCACTAAAATCAAGTGATCGTTGCCTTTGTGGAAAATTGTCTACATGAAATTACTAATAAAATCCCAAAGTGGAAATCATTATCACTCCACATCCCAATAATCAATGATTATCATAGTCATTGTCTTAGTCTGTTATTGCATTGCTAACAGGAGTTCCTGGGGCTAGGTGATTTATTTTAAAGATGGAGGTTTATTTACATAACACAATTCTGGTAACTGAGAAGCTGAAAGGCATCACAAAATGGTGGCATGGTAGAAAACGACTTTCAGCTGAGCAGAGTGGAGTCTGTGTGTCTATAGCTTGTGTCTGCCTCATTTCCTCTGTTTACGTACACACCAGAGCTCAATCATTGGGCCTCTGACCTAATGACATTATCATACTCAAAGGTCCCAGTTTAGGAATTAAGTTTTCACTTAACGACCTTACAATTAAGCCCCAACACATAAACTCTTGCAGGACAACTACCACCACCAAGAAACAGTAAGCATCTATAAAATAAAATCTATAAAATGTGATTTTATTAATGAATAAAGTGTACATTTAAAAATTGGAAGATAACATCTTTAACAAGCAAATTAGCAAGGATTATATTTATTTACAGCATCTACAATTAACAAAGATGTAGATAAATATGAGAGAACTTCAAGTAGTTCGTGGAAAAATGGAATCAGAACCAGCCCGATAATGCAGTGGCTAAGCTCAGTGCACCTGGAGCCAGTTCCCACATGGCCTACTGTGGTTCAATTCCCAGTACCAATATCTTGAAAAATTCACTGGGCATGTGTGTTTATGTACCCCAAATTTTGTAAGGATGGAGAAATGAAGCAAAAGTACTGTGGTATGATCATCCACTATTGAGGGGTGCTTCTCTCTATATATATATTGAATGCACATACCTTCTGGCAAAGAAAAAAAATTCTAAATGGACTCAAAATTCAAGTTTGGGACAGCTGGTAGTAGTACAGTAGTTAAGGCGGCTGGACCCCTCTGTGCAGCTCAACTCCCGGACCTACTGGCTTGAAAAACATGCCGGATGCATAGGTGGTTATGTACTCAAGGTCCCAAAGGAGAAATGAAGGAGACTTGATTACAGCATGACCATCTCCCATGGGGGGGAGGATGCTTTCTCAATTTCCTTCTCATTCTCTGTCTCTCTCCATAAGTGGGCACATCCTCTAGCAAACTTTTTTTTTTTAATACATGTTTGTTTTAGTATAAAAAATTATTGAAATCCATGCAGTTTTTTCAGACAATGCATTTTTCCATGGACTTTTGGAAGCTCCCACATATGCCTTTGTACACTGTTGATAGTGTTATGAATTAATTTACCTTTTCTTAGGACCAAGGTTCCTGCAGCCCTTTATTGTTATATGCCCAGTTAGACCCATCAATTTCACTTGTAAGAATTTATCCTGATGGGGCCAGCAGGTGGCATGGTGGTTAGGGGCTCTCACATAGCCTATCACAGTTTGAGTCCTGGACCTGGCAGCTTGTTATCTCATTTTCCTACTCTCTCTCTCTTGCTCTCTCTCTCTCTCTCTCTGTCCCTCTCTGGTCAAATTAAAATAAATAAAGTTAAATAAAATAATTCTTAAAAAAATTAGTTTTGTCCTGAAATAATCTTGGATATGTACAGGTATATACCAGGGAGAAGACTCTTTGAAAAGTTTATAGAAAATACATATTATTAAAAAACTATGCATGATTTTAAAAGTTTTTGTACCAAAATAAACTCATACTTTAATTGCATTTTTCAACAAATTTTTTGAAGTCCCTATGTTTCTATAAGCATGTTAGGAAGTGACCTAAGGGTGAACAGATGGAATAATGCTTATGTTGCTGGACTCCCATGTAGTCAACCACAGTTCGAATCTCAGACCTGGCAGCTGAAAACTCACACGAGGCATGTGCCCAAAATCCCAAGAGAAGAACAGAGAAGAAGGGATTTTTGGCATGGCCATCACTCCTGGGGAGTGATTTCTTGCTTTCTGTCTCTCTGTATCTCCAGCAAGTGCACATACCCTGTAGCAAAAACCTATCTCTTAAAGAAAAAAAAAAAGTGATCTAATGCTCACCTATCGGATATTCCTCAGAACTTGAAATACCTGTGTGCTATGATGGTATTTGCTGTTAACTGGTCCTATGATTAATATGTGCACTTACCCCATTCATATGTTGAAGGCTAGTCCCCAAGTCATGGTACTTGAAGGTGGAGCCTCTGGGAGGTAATTTTCCACACCAAAACAACACAAACTATTAATGTGAGGTAGAGCCCTCATGAAACGGATTAGTGCCCTTATAAGAAAAGATATAAGGGCCAGAAGATGGAGCAGCAGTTAAGGCACTGGACTCCCACATAGCTAACAGTGGTTTGAGTTCTGGACCCAGTGACTCCAAACACTCCGAGCACGTGTGCAGGCATGGCCTAAATTCTTAGACAATGACAAGGGATGGTGGTGTGGCCATCCCCCCGTGGGATGATTTTTCACTTTTTATTTTCTCCTTTTCTCTCCTTTTCTCTCTGTTGAGTGCACATGTCATATAGCCAAAACAAAACAAAACTTCTCAAATAAATTAATTAAATTACAAAGAAAAGACATGAGACCTCTCTCTCCCTCTCTCTCTCTGCCTTATACAGTGAAAAGACAATAGTCTACAAACCAGGAAAAGTCCCCTCATAGACACCAGACCTACCAATGTCTTGATCTGGGACCCTCCAGGCAAGTGTGAGAAATAAATATTTGTTGCTTAAAGCACTAGGTCTTGTTTATTCTGTTCTAACTGCCAAAACAAAGACAACTGGAATTTAAAAATATTTTAAATATGACATGTTCTGAGTATTATTTGTTAATCATTCAAAGCTATGCTTATGTAATTACCCTTGAAATGTCTTCATGCAGGGAAATGTGTATCAAGGAAGACAATAAAGATCCAAATGACCATGTTGGACAAATAAAAAAAGGACGGAGGATTAGTTAAATAAACAGTAAAAAGTAAGCAAGAAGTTTTGTTTTGTTTTGAAAGAACTATTTTATTTAACTTTATTTATTTATTTATTATTATTATTTTTTTTTAATTTAACCAGAGAAAGACAAAGTGAGAGAGAGAGAGAGGGAAAGTGAGAAGGCAAACTGCCAGGTCTGGGACTGGAACCATGGTTGGCCATGTGGGAGTCCAGCGTCCTTAACCAATACGCCACCTGCTGCCCACTCCCTTTTTTTAAGAGAAATTTTTGCAATAGAGAGCATGCACTCGCCAGAGAGACAGAAAGTGAGAAATCAGTCCCCAAAGGAGGATGGCCATGCCATAATCCCTTCTCCTCCATTCTCCTCTCAAGATCTTGGCTCGCGCACACACATGTACCCAGCATGAATTTTAAGTCACCAGGTCCAGGACTCAAACTGCAATCAGCCATGTGGGAGTCCAACAATGTAACCATTACACCATCTGCTGGTCCTCAACAGCAAGTCTTTAATAAAGGATGGACAAACTGATAAATCTGGCATCCTTTCCCCACCTTTGCACAAACAAAAAATCACATCGGGACTGTCTCCCTTTCTGTCATTAACAAAACACATGATAGTTTCAATGCAATGGGTGTCTTTTGCCCATTGTGGTCTAAACTCATTTACCCATTTCTTACCTACGATAAAAGACTATAGGAGCCTTGTTTATTCAGAAAATTTGACTCTGTGAACAGATTATTCTGTTTTCCACATCAAAACAATACAAACTATTAACATATACTTTGAAGCATGCCTTGTTTGTAAGGTCAAAATATGGTAAAAATGAAGTGAAGTATGCTGGGTTTTCTATTTGAATAATGCACTTAATTAGTGGGCCTTTTTTTTTTTTTTTTTAAGAGCTGGTCCTCAAGTGGATTGTATTGCTCAGTTTTATTCAAGTAAGTAAGGATTTTGAGATGTTAATCCTTCCTGATCATAAATTCAGACCAAACAGGAATCATTTATTACTGTAGTAGACATATGTCACTCTCCTGAGACATATATATATATATATATATATATATATATGTGTGTGTGTGTGTGTGTGTGTGTGTGTGTGTGTATACGTACATTTTTTTTGGTAGCGGATTTTGCCTTAGGGTGCATGTGCTCACTTGGGAGAGAGACAGAGACAGTGAGAAAGAAAGGGAGAAATCACCCTGCAGGTGGGATGGCCATGCTGCAATCCCTTTTCCTCTACTCTCCTCCAGGGATCTTGGGTATGCACGCACACACACCCATCTTGAGTCTCAAGCCACCAGTTCCAGGACTTGAACCACTTGAGCCACAGTTGGCCATGTGGGAGTCAAGTGATATAATCACTAAGCCATCTGCTGGCTAGAGACTTTCTATATTTGGGAAATACACATTTTGTGAGTCTCAGTCAGTGATAAGCTGGATTCCCTTTAGAGAAGTAGACTGCCTCACCATTCGGCAGGCATTATTCAGGTTCATTGTACCATATTAGTAAAATACATACAGGCTGTGAAGAGTGAGAAATATTAGGTTTTCAGGTAAGTCGTGACATATTTTTCTATATTTTTCTATGCAAAAATGGATCATGACTTTCCTGACAACCCACTATTATAGTATGGACCACAGGGAAAATACACCTGGGTAAAATTTGCATGTACCAGATCATAAGAAATTAAAGACCACAAAAAATATACAAATCTATTACTAATTTTGTTTTAATTTGCCAGAGGACATTCCGCAGAGAAAGACAGCAAAACAGAAAGAGAGGGAGAAAACGGCCTGTAATGGGGTGTGGTCGCATCTCAATGCCGTTTCTCCATTTCTCCATCCTTTAGGGGTTTGGAACATGAACCAGCAAACGCTCAGCATGTTTTTCAAGCTACTGGGTCCAGGATTCAAACTACATGGTCGGTCAAATGGAGCCACTCCCTTAATCGCTAGGCCATGGGTCAGCCCTAGCTTATTATTAATTTTTTAAAAGATTATTCCAGGGAAGGGACCAGCAGCAGTTGGTATAATGGCTACGTCGCTGGACTCCCATGTATTTGACTACGGTTTGAGTCCTGAACCTGGTGGCTTAAACTCACGCCAGGCACGTGTGCATGCGTGCCCAAGATCCTGAGAGGAGAATGAAGAAATAATTGCAGCATGGCCATCCCCACCCACCAAGGGTGATTTCTCGCTTTCTGTCTCTCTGTCTCCCTCTGTCTTTCTGGAAAGCACATGCACCCTATAGCAAAAACCTCTTCAAAAAAAAAAAAGGTTATTCCAGAGGAATCTGGGCTCTCCAGTACAAAGTGAATGATAATGTGCAATAATTTATATTTACTATACAAGGATAGAGTACTTGAGCTATTTTGGCTTTAGGAAAAAAGATTAAAAAAACACTTTGAGGTATGCCATCTGAGTATGTATGATATATTATAAAAGTGCCAGAGTTGCCCTGTAGCCTAGTGGTTAAAGGAGCCAGATCCCACATGATCTACTGAAGTTTGAATTCTGATTCCAATGGCTTGAAGAGCACACCAGGCACATACGTACAAGCCCCAAATCCTGAAAGGATGGAGAAATGGAGGAGAAGGGATTGCAGTGTGACCATACCTCTTTGGGAAGTATACCTCTCTCTCCTCCCCACGCCCCACCCACGCCACCCTC
>NW_006159560.1:276016-321916 GCF_000334495.1 Tupaia belangeri chinensis
TTATATATATATAAATATATAAATTATGAAAAATAGAAGGAAAAGGTACCAGTTTCAAGTAAGGCCCCAGAAGGAAAGAAAGCTCTGTAGCTGATCTGACTATACTGGAAGAAGCTCTACTATTCTGCCTTTCTATCCAGAAAATCCAATGATACTCCAGTAGAGAAGCTGGCGGTCAGCCCCAGTAGGATAATTATTCTAGAAATCCTTAAGGTTTGAGGACAGAATTTTTGCCATATTCTCAAGCACCTGTGTTTACTTTGAATAATAAATCCTGGCTTGTCCCTGGTACCTATTTACAACTAAACATGTGACCATGGAACATGGAACTCCACATTATAAATTTGCCATGTTAATCAACCTATTTATAAGGCCAGGAGTGGCCCAGAGTGCTCCACCATCAAATGTAAAGGGATATAAAGAAGTGGACCTAATTATGTTCTGAGGGGAGAAATACGTTTTGGAGCCATGTTGCTGTCCCTTTCTTGACTCCTGACTAACTTAACATGAAGAATTGCCTATGATCAATTGAATGAAAAAGGAAGAAAAAAATCTGATTTCTGAAAGTCCTACACATAATATAGGCACACACAAAATTTCTATCCATGAATCTCTGAGTGCTATTGTTTTGGTTGCTTTGGTAACCAAGGCAGGAATACTTGTATCCAAGATACAACAATGGAACTACTAATTGATAAGCTGACATGCCACCTGGCCAGTTCAGACTCTTCATCTCACTAAGTGGACAGACAATAAAAGGGATTATGGTGTTGGCTATCAAGATTGATGCTGACTATTGAAAGGAATTAGAATTACTGCTATACAATTAGGAAGTAAGAAATACTGACGGAACTCAAAGAATGTCCTGAAGTGCCTCCAGATACTGGTTTATTGATAAAATTAACTGGAAAACCACAGCATATATGCAGTTAAAACAACCAGAAGTTTGGGTTCCTTAATAATAGAGGTTTTGGACTCCATCAGTGAAGAACAATTGAGGTGTTAGCTATAAAAATCAAAACAACAAATCTCAGAGACCAAAGAGGTAGAAGAGACAGAAAAGGTAGAAGAAGCAACAGGGAGGCCCAAGCTGCTCAGTTTGAGCTCATCAGGAACCCCTGCCCAGCCTGCTGTGGGAGAGGAAGGGCTACTCCACCCTTGCTCCAGTCTCCAAAAATCAACACTTGGTTCCTACATTCCCAGAGACAGAAGAGGTAGAAAGTAGGAGCTGCTATCCCATATGTGCTGACACTGTTCTGCCCCTGCAGATTAGACCATTCAATAGGGACGCCCAAGGTGCTCGGCTTGAGTTCATCAGGATCCCCTGCCCAGCCTGCTCTGGGGAAGAGGGGTTACTCCAGCCCATGTGGTGAAATAGTCCACCACCATACATTCTACCTATCCAGCTCAACCTCCGACCACACTGGGAGCAGAAAGGTATGCAGGCATAAAACAGCTGAAGACTGGAGACTGGAGAAATTCTGTCCCCATAACCTCTCTGGCAGTAAAGGGAGAGAAACTTTCCTCTGAAAAACTAAACCCCAAACTTCTACTGTGGCTTCCACACTCCTAACCACAGTAAAGGAGGGAAACCGGCACAGAGCTAACACACACATAGGGAAGCACATGAATACACAGCTACAGAAATAAACCTCAAAGAAGTAGGAAGAAGTGAATATATCACCAGATGACTTAAAGTCAAAGAAAAGCCCCAAGAAATAGATAACCAGGAAATACCTTCCCCACAAGGGAAGAGAATAACTCCTCACCAACTATGGATAAAACACAAGAGGTCACAGAAACATCAGAAAAAGAATTCAGAATATTCATTATAATAAAACTCAATGAACTGCAATAGAGAACAGACAACCAATTCCAGGAGATGAGAAAATCCTTCCATGACTTGAAAGAGGAACTCCGGAAAGAGGCAGACACACTGAAAAAGAATCAAACAGAACTTCTGGCTATAAAGAATGCAACGCAAGAAATCAAAACCTCCCTTGAAAGTGTCAACGGCAGATTAGACCACTCAGAAGAAAGAATTTCTGATCTTGAAGATAAAACCTCTGACTCAGTCCAAGCAACCCATAAGAATAGAAGAATAACCATGAAAAAGCAGGATGTTTCCAACATATGGAAATCCTAGACATCATGAAGTGGCTGAATAGCCCATAATAGGTATTACAGAAGGCGAAGAGAGAGGCAAAGGCAAAAAAAGCTTTCATAATAAATTAGCTGAAAACTTTCCAAATTTAGAGAGGCATGTGTACATACAAATCCAGGAAATACAAAGAACACCAAATAGATATAACATAAGAAGATCCTCTCCAGGGTGTAGCATGGCCAAATCTGTAAAAATCAAAAGTCAAAGACCATATTCTAAATAGAAAAGAGAGAAATGCCAAGTTACTTACAAAGGTTATCCCATTAGACTAACATTCAACCTCTCAACTGAAACTGGAAAAAATGGGAAGATACATTTAAAACATTGAAAGAAAGACAATTTCTGCCCAGAATACTATACCTGGCAAGATTATCCTTCAAGTGGGAAGGAGAAATAAAATCATTCCAAATAAACAAATGAAAGAATGAAAGAATTCATCAAATTAAATCAATTCTTCAGGAAATAGTTAAGGGAATACAACACCAGGAAAATTAAAGGGAAATAAATGGAAGTGAGAGCATAGAACTACCAAATAAAGGATAAGTCCACACACAATGCTAAAATTAAATGTCAGGATTAAATTTCCCTACGAAAAAAGTAAAAATTCAGATGCAGTTATTCTACACACAAGCAAGTTTAAGTGCAAATTCACTAGTTATTTGATAGACAGCTATCTGCACCGGTTTCAATTTATGTATTTATTATAACCATTATTTATTGTATAAAACTAGATAACAGAGGAAAAGCCCAAAATGTTATCAGTAGCCAAGTCTTTCTTTGAAGTGAATTTAAAGAAGGCTAAAACCAAGAATGTTATAAAGCCTATAAATCACTAAATCACTGACTTTATCATGTCTTCATTTTTAAACATCTTTTTCCAATTTAGTTTATTGCTTTTTTGAGGACTTATTTCTTTATGCACAGTACAGTACTATGGTCTCAAAAGAACTTACAGTGAGAGAGTAAAAGTTTTCTTTTTCTATCTTCTTACTGAGCTATTGTTATGTACAATTTTATCTATCTTTTATTGGATAAATGATACCATAGATCTTTTCAGATTATAAACTCCCATCTCCCACAGTCCTTAACATGGAAATTTTTAATTATTTTATTGACTACATTAAGATTATCTTTGTTTTCAAAAATCCATTCTCATTAATGTATGAGACTTTTTGTTGTCCGATTTTTATTCAATTTGTGTATTTTTAGAACTATATTCCACAGGAAAGAATGTCATAGACAATTCAGTAGTTCCAGAATAACTAGGGAGCAGATTCTGAAAGTTCACAACATAATATGTTAAATGCTGAAGGTGGTAAATATGCTAATATTCACAATTTGTTTATCATGCATGTTTTAAAAACCATTCTATACCCTACAAAGGTATGTAATGATTATATGTAAATCATAAATTACAATAAATATTAACAATGACAACAGAAAAAGTCAGGGCCAGTAGGCAGCCTGGTGGTTAAGGCACTGGATTTCCATATGGCGGACCAGTTTGAGTCCTAAATCTTGTGACTTTAAAATCAAGCAGGCATGTGTGCATACATGCCCAAAATCCCAAGAGGAGAATGAAGGAGAAGGGAGTATGGTGTAACCAACCCTCATGGGCGGTGATTTCTCACTTTCCTTCTTTCTGTTTCTGTCTCTCCTATGAACACACTCACCCTATGGCAAAAACCTAAAAATAAATTAATAAAAAAAAAAACATTAAATGAGTAGTATAAAAGAAAGATTATAATTATCAACTTCAGCCTCATTACCATGTATAAAAAAGAAGACAGAGGGGCCAGCAGGTGGTAAACTGATTAAGGTGTAGGACTCACACATGGCCAACTGTGGTTCAAGTCCCAGACTCAGTGCTTTGAAACTCACACTGGGTGAGTGGGAGTGCATGACCAAAATCCCAAGAAAAGAATGGAGGAGAAGGGATCATGGTATGGCCATTCCTTCTGAGGGGTGATTTCTCACTCTCCTTCTCTGTCTCTCTCCATCAAGAGCATGCACCCTATAGCAAAAATCTCTGTCTCTAAAAAAAAAAAAAAAAGGAAAAGACTGAAACAACTCATTTTCTTGCTTTTTCGTGTTCATATATTGAGTTAAGGTCTCTTTCCTAGCCTTTGCTCCCATTACTTGTATAGGGTGCATTGGTGCTAAACAATTTTTTTTTTTTTGAGAGATTTTCACTGTAGGGCGCGTGCGCTTGCCAGACAGACAGAGAGAGACATAGAGACAGAAAGCGAGAAATCACCCCCTAGGGGGGATGGTCACACCGCAATCCCTTCTCCTCCATTCTCCTCTCGGGATCTTGGGCACGCATGCACACGCGCCCGGCGTGAGTTTTAAGCCACCGGGGCTGGGACACGAACTGCGGTCGACTACGTGGGAATCCAGCGACATAGCCGTTACGCTAACTGCTGGCTCCCGGTTCTAAACAACTTTTAAATTCAGTTCATAGAATTAAAATTGATTGTAAATTAACTACAAGAAAAATGGTTTTGTCAGAATATAGTAATGATGAGATGTGATTCTTTCCCTGAAAGTAAGGAGGTAAATCTCCTGTGTTATAGATACAGACAGATTAGACACATGGAGTTGCAGGGGTGGGGACATTAAACACTATTATTATCGGAGAAGTAGAAGGGTTTGAGCTGATGTTGTATGTGCCAACATGAGTACATTTGGTACTCACTTTCACTTCTAAGTATTTAAACTACTTTCTCAGTGAGAACCACAACCTATTTCCCAATACAAGAAAGTAAAATTGCCAAGTTTTCACTTTTCCCTTTTCTCTTTTAGAGAACCATCTTGTAACAAAGGCTATACCAGCCATATTTATCAACCCCAGACCTGGGGGGCCATATCAGCAAGTATTGGAGACCGAGTGAATCTTCTCAGGCTTCTTCTCAGGTGGCTGAAGCAAGAGTTTGGGAGGCAACTGTAGACACTAGAATAACCACTGATGGTCATTAAAGGTTGGCATGGACTCATTTTCATCATTAGATAGCTTCTACAACATTATTATGACATTTTCTATAGCTATTTAAAATCCATAGAGCTATATATTGGGTTGTCAGAAAAGTCATGATGCCTTTTTATCTAGAAAAACATAAAAAAAAGTCACAACTTTTCCAATGACCCAGTAGTATGCTGTTTTCCATTTCTAATATGTATTGTTTTGTTTTTTATATTTATCACTTATTTTGAAATTATTTTAAATTTAATATTATACACTTTCAGTAAATCCTTTTTCTGCTTAAATCAGAAAGAAAAGTTTCTGTTTCTTGCAACTAAGAATCCTAACCTGTACAACTTCTGATGTTCATCACAGGATTTTTGATTATGAACAATAATTAGAAATTGATTAAATTTTGAAATATGGAATTGGGCCCAGTTGAGTCTTATTACATTTATATCATAGAATATCAGTAATTATATTTAAATAATGTTATAGTATACAATTTAGTAAAATAAAAAAATGTTCACAATATACTAAGTGGCAAAATATGTTATAAGTCCATTGGTAGGAGACATGCTTGTAATTTATATCTTCTTAATAACTTATGTATCTACATCATTTATTTATCTTGTATCACTTATATATTACTATATAACAAACTATCCCAAAAAGCAGCAACTTAAAACAATAAACATTTCTTCTCTCCTAGTATCTTTCAGTCAGGAATCTGTGAGCAGTGTAACCAGGTGTTTCTGGTCCAGAATCTCTTATAAAGTTAGAGTCAAGCTATGGGCTAGGGCTGTCAATGTGACTAAAGGTTACTGTGTTCACCACATGCACTTCTCCATAGAACTGCTCACAATCTTGCATTCCCCAGAGAGAAAAGAGAGAGAAAGAAAAAGAGAGAGCATGCTTCATACAGACAGGTAGAAGTGCAGCCTTTTATAACCTATTATTGGAAGTTACATCCTGTCAGTAGAAGCAAGTCACTAAGTCCAACTCTGCCTCTTGCAAAGGATCTGCAAGTATATTTTTAAAGCCACCAGATACATACACACACACACACACACATATATATATATATATGTATATACATACACACATTTAAAAGTATTTTCATATTAATACATGGAGGGCTCAGCAGGTAGCATAGTGATTAAGGCACTGGATTCCCACAGCAACCACAGTTGGAGTCATGGACCCAGTGGCTTGAAACTTATGCCAGGCACATGTGCATGTGTGCCCAAAATCCCAAGCGGAGAATGGAGGAAAAGGGTTTGTGGCAAGACCAACTCTCCTGGGGCGTGATTTCTCTCTCTCTGTTTCTGTCTCTTCAGCAAACATACTCACCCTATAGCAAAAATTCTCAAAAATTAGTACATGCATATTTCATAAAAAAAAAACATATGCAGAAAACCACAAGGTATAAAATATTCCCTATATTACAAAAAATTATCATGTTATTATAAATGAGCATATGTGTATGCATGTATGGCAAAGTATTACATGTATTCCCCCCCTCCGATAACTTAGAACAGATCTGAGGCACCTCCTGGGAAGGTGTATATCTTGAACTGTGTCTATAATCCCATATATACAGTTATAACTCTCAGTCTAGGGTCGGTGGAAGGATGACAATACAAAGCCCAGATTTCAGGGAAGCTTTGAAGCTCCTGAGAAAGCCCTAAGGAGAAAAGGAGCTTGGATCAAGTTCTTAGTTTGAAGAAAAATACTGGTTCTGGGTTCTCAAGGATGAGAGCAGTCAACACTTTGCCCACCCTCTGGATTCTCACCCACTCAGGACGGCTCAACTCAATACACCACTACAGACAGCTGCTACCAATTAATGAGGGAGTATAGAAGTGAAATTGATTAGCATTCAATGACAGTTATATCCATGAATAATTGGACAGAGCAGGGACAGTAGAAAGAATTATGCAGAAAGCTGGTATTCCACAGCTTGTGAAATTTGGATATTGGTCTTATTGTGACCTTGTTTCTAGTCAAAGACAGTTTGATAGATTCAGATTGGATAGATGCCAAAAACAAAAGTTTATATATATTAATATATATAATATATAAACTAAATATCTATATAAAATTATAGATATATAGATATAGATATATAGTTGTCAGAAAAGTCATGACAATTTTTTCTGTTTTTCTATGCAAAAATGCATTATGACTTTTCTGACAACCCAATATATATATGTGCATATATATGGTGTGTGTGTGTGTGTGTGTGTGTGTGTGTATAATCTCACTAATATACATCTCTTAAATTGTCTATAACTAATTTATATTATTTTATAATAATGACAAGTTAGGCTTTTAAAATATTTATTTGAATATGAAGAAAAATAAAAATTTAATAGAAAGTGAAAACAGTAGTAATTCCACTTATTTTTAAATGTAGATTGGTGATAACTGAAAGTATTAATAAGGTTAAATGTGTTCCTATGAGCAAATAAATATTTACATACTTAGTTATAAATATCTCTATATCTATATCCATTTATTTACCTATAGGAATTCTGGAGAAAAAACACCTGGAAGGACACATACCAAAATATAGACAGTTCTTTTTCATATTACCAATGATTGCCATTGTCTTCTTTGTACTTTTATGTATTTTTCCAAATTTCTAAAATGAATGTATATTACTGTTACAATTAAACAGAAAAAGAAAAACATTTTAAACAAGTAAAAAGGGGGATAAATGATGATATGTCCATATAAAGAAAGAATATGCAACTATTCATTTTACATGTCCAAAAGTACATATTGACATGATTAAAAGCTCATGATATAAATATGAGTAAAAAGGGGTTAAAAGCACTTCATATGCAATGAGAAATCAACTGTGCATGTGAGTGGAACAGGAATTTGAATAGAACTCTTCCTGTTGTCTTAGAATTTTGGCTGAAGCCCCAAAACTGAGAACAATGGGTTATAAATAAGCCCACACATTTTAAAGAGAGATGCTAAACCTATGCATGAAAGATTCAGTGAA
This sequence comes from Tupaia belangeri chinensis, assembly GCF_000334495.1. Taxonomy (NCBI): domain Eukaryota; kingdom Metazoa; phylum Chordata; class Mammalia; order Scandentia; family Tupaiidae; genus Tupaia; species Tupaia belangeri. Next base: position 284,159 of record NW_006159560.1, read on the forward strand.
GAGAGCAGAGTGTCCAGCAACTATCAACCCCCACTACCCACCCCTGACCTACTTAAGTGACTGTAAAGGTCAACAGTTGATTAGAGAATGCCTTTAAGAGAGAAGAGTAGTCAATCAGAGGAAAGTAGCATTTTCCCTTTTCTACAAGCCCTCTCTCAAATGTTCCAAAGAGAAACTATCCCCCATAGGGGTCAGATAGCCACAAGCCATAGAGACTGGCATTGCTCATAAGCCCAGCCCTGTGGAATGGCAGGTCCCACTGCTGCCATGGGATTACAATGATGAGAAGATTTTTCACAAAGTTTGACACCTGTCTGTTGGAATGTGGGCAGTCTGAAGCCTGCTTCTCAATCACAGGAAACTGAAAGCAGGCAATGAGCTGGGATCACCTGAGATAGTAAGGTAAAGACAAAGGAGAGTTATAAGGTGCAGTTTGTATTTCAACCATTTAGTAAGTTAATAATGCATAAAATTCCTGCAGGCCTAGTAGGTGGAAGGTGTGTCTTCCACCCAGGAGAGACAACAGGACACAGCTGGTATTCTGATCAACTACTTTCAGTGAAAAAAGGAAGGACATCCATCTTAAGATTCAGCCAGAGTGATGTCTGTATTAGCAAGCAGTATAGAGCAAAAGTCAAAGTATGTATGTGCTCATGTGTGTGCATGCATGTACACATGTGCAGATGCAAGGTATTTCTAAAGAATCCATTTTCATTGTGGATGTACATGGACACCTTCCACAATAAAGGACATGGCCAACAACGAGTATCAGTCAAGCAAGAACTAAAATAATACCAGTCATCTAAGATTTTTGTCTTTTCCTCAAATCTCCTCTTCCTTGTGCAAATCCTAGAGAGTCCAAAGGCAGAAAGAGCAGAAGAGATGGAAGAAATCATGTTCCCCTTTCCAATGCCAAGACCTTATGCCATAGTGGGTCATAAATAGGGTGAGTAGAGAGGAGATGCTTCAATGGAAAGTTGAATTTTTTGTTTTTGTTTTTTTGGGGGTTTTTTTTTTTGAGAGGTTTTTGCTATAGGGCACGTGCGCTCGCCAGACAGACATAGAGAGAGACAGAGAGATAGAAAGTGAGAAATCACCCCCCAGGGGGGATGGCCACGCCACAATCCCTTCTCCTCCATTCTCCTCTCGGGATCTTGGGCACGCACGCACACGCGCCCGGCGTGAGTTTAAGCCACTGGGTCCAGGACTCAAACCGCGGTCGACTACGTGGGAGTCCAACGACATAGCCATTACGCTAACTGCTGGTCCCGGAAAGTTGAAGTTTTGATTTAGATATTAATGGACTTTTAGAACCTAAAAGTGAATTTTACCTTTCAAAAAAAAATCTATTATTAAAGTTCAACATGTACATAAAGACATAGGACTAGTGAAGAACACCTGCTCTATTCTATCAATTTTATCATTTTAACAGAATGGTCGTGTGTGCATAGGCACGTGTGTGTGTGTGGATATTGAGGAATAGACAGATGGATAAATGATGCATAGAAAAACAGATAAAGTTATACAGCTCTCAACACAGATCACTGTACTCTCCAAAGTAGCTTGAAAGTTATTAAATTTTGCAATGGTCATTTATAAAATATCACATAAAGAGGTATTTTTTTTTGTACCCTGAACATCTTTGTCCTTTCCTATATCTTTGGGAATACATTGGTAACAATTTCACTAGACTGAAATCTCCATGATGACAGGGATCTTTACTACCTTATTTACTGCTCTATCCAGAATACTACTACTAATAATAATATATTGAACTTATTAATGATTTAACTAAATAATTAGGTCCAAACATCTACCAAAGACACTAATGTGGAAGAAATAGGTTTTTTTTCCATGCTAAAGTTGGACTTCAGAAAACAATACTTTGAAATATGGTGCTTTGGCATGCTGAGTATTTGGAGGTAAAGAAAATTGGAAAGCTTTAGAAGCTGCCTCAGAATCAAGGATTTTCTAACTTTTTCATTTTCTTTCCCCTCCTCCCATGCATAGTGAGGGGCTCTCTCTGAAGCTCTCTCATCTGAATGAGGAAAAGTCTTTCAAAATAAATGCAATTGTTTCAAATCTCATCCCTAGGAATCTCATCAAATAACCAGGGAGATGAACCACCAGAGAAGAAACTAGTGATAAAAAAGTTATCACCATATCCAGATAGTCCATTTTTCTGGGGGAGGAAGGCTCTGAGAATTACCTGGAGGACTTTATCTGCATAATCACCTTTGTTCACAGGCAGTTCCACCCCTCCCTTCCCATAACTTGTCCCCACATCTCCCTCAGATGCCCTACTCTTTCTGTAATTCAAAATGTTATTTAAGATTCAACCATCTGGCCCTCCTTTGATTTACTATTTATATGGCTCCTATGTTTATGCACATTAGTAATTTTGCATGCCTTTTTCTCCTATTAATCTATCTACTGTCAGTTGGTTTCAGTGAACCCTTAGAGGGTAGAAGGGAATTTCCCTCGGTCGTAAGCTTCTCTATAACCATCTTGCTGGGTCTGTTAATGAAAAGCAAAGATGCCGAATATGATCTGAACTCAAATAAAGACAGAGAGAGAAAGAAAGGAGGACAAGCACCTCCAACACAGCCTTCAGGCCGGATCTACCTCCAGCCAGGCTGTCCCCAGCAGAGCAGCTTCCCCAGGCTTCTCCCCTTGAATGTGATTTACACTAAAGCAGAGACTTAGACACCTTCTGCTGCGTAGGCAGTTTATTCTAGCAGCATTCTGACAGGGTGGATAGTGGAAGCAGGCTGGTAGCATGGGCCAGGGACAGAGAGTCAGATGACCCCTGACTGGGAGAGCCTCTGCCAGGAGACCCTTCTCAATTTGAGGATCTTTCTTCCATTCTTATGTAGACCTCTGTTCAGTCTGGATGGTTACCAGGTCTTCTTTTTACAAAGGGAGTTTAGGCTGTTCTTACAAGGGTAAGCTTGTTAAGATTTATAAAAGCAGTACCTGTAAGGTCAGCAGATGGCACGGAGGCTAGGTGGCTGGTGTGCAGTTTGAGTTCTGACCCCACAGCTTGAAAACACTGTGGGCCTGGTATGTGTGCATGCATGCCCAAAATCCTGAGAGGAGAGTGGAGTAGAAGGGACTGCAGCATGGCCATCTCCCCTGGAGATGATTTCTCACTTTCTGTCTCTCTGGTACTCACACCACCCTAAAGCAAAAAAAAAGAAAAAAAGAAAAAAAAAGAAAAAGAAAAGAAAGAGAGAGAAAGAAAGTTATTTTTGTGCTGAGCCAGGTGTCTCCTAGAAACCCTTGTCAGGTTAGAGATCCGTGGGCCAGGCTGTATCACACTAAGTGACATGCAGCCTAGACCCTGAGAAGTACTGAAGTGGGCTTCACAGCTACCTCAATCACACAGCCGTGCTATGTGTCTTAAAGCATATCACACACCCACTACTCTCCTGAAATCCCTCATTTAATATGTTAGCCAGATTGAACTTCTGCTTCTTATTAAACTTTTTGATTTCCTCTGTTCTGTTGAGATCTTTCCTTGGAGAACCTCCTGCTACCTTAGAATTTCACAGTAAAACTCAATGCTAACTTAAATGATGTTACTTTGGACATAACTTCCATGGAGGTTGAAATTCCAACAACAGGTTGAAAATTTAGGTCTTCCTGAGTCAATAGCCTCTCCATTATCATCTTGTTCTCATATCACATACCAATCTATGTCCCGAAGCATCTGTTAGATCCTCTGTGCACTGGCTGGGCTCCTCACCACGTCACAAGAGGGGAAGTAGATTCAGATTTCATAAATGGAATCAACCATCAGCAGTGACTAGTGAAAATGTAATTGGTGCACATGTTATCTGTCCAATCATAAAAGGAAGAATGTTTTACCTTTCTCTAACATCAAATGACCTAGAACAGTTCCCCTGGGCCTATCACGGCACCTTTTAAACAGCTCTTTACTTTTCTTTTAATGTAAATTGGAAAAGTCTCAACAGCTTCACTGAGTATTATTATTCCCCAATTTAGGCTTGCATTTTCTCTCAAGTGAAAGAAAACCTTGACTTTCTGGGACATTAATTAATGGTGTCAAAAAACAAGAGCCATCATTTCTATTCATGTGATAGACCTCTACCTCCACCATGTAGAAACATGACAGGAATCTCAATGGCAACGAGTTAGTCATGGGATTTCTTGAGCAGAGCTGTTGGAGCTTCTTAGGCCTAACCCAATGAAACTGAAATGACAATAAGTGAAGGGCATTTGTCCCTTCTGGAGAGTTTCTGGACTTAGGAAAACATGAAATATTCTAAAAATAGCTCTTGTACTAATCTTCTGAACCTCTTTTTTTCTTCCTCGAATTTTCAAGCTTAAGATTCTCTGAGGAAAAGGGACCAGTAGTTGGCATGATGGCTACGTCACTGGATTCCCATGTAGTCGACTGTGGTTTGAGTCCCAGACCTGGTGGCTAAAACTCATGCCGGGCATGTGTGTACGCGTTCCCAAGATCCCAAGAGGAGAATGAAGGAGAAGGGATTGTGGCATGGCCATCCCCCCTGGAGGGTGATTTCTTATTTTCTGTCTCTTTCTCTCTCTGTCTTTCTGGCAAGCAGCAAAACACTCTCAAAAAAAAAAAATTTCTCTGAGGGAAAAAAAATAGCAACGTACTAGTACTAATATCTTATCCCAAGTTTTAACTATCTAAGAAAATTTTATTTACACCTAAAGAAATTGCATTGTGAATATCTGTATATCTATGAGTGAATGAAACCACTGTCTGCATGTCAAGATTTTTTTTAATTTTTAAAGTTTATTCATGATAAAGAAAGTGTCTAAGAAAGAGAAAGAGAGAGACAGAGAGACAAAGAAAGAAAGAGGCATTCACAAGAGGATCTTGTCATGCCGTGATCCTCTTTCCCCAGCCCTTCAGCTCATCAGGCACTTGGGCATGTACCCAGCAAGTTTTCAAGCCAAACAAGAAATTGAAATCCTCTGTCACCCATGTGGTTCCCAGCACAGAAGTTCAGTGTGCTACCAACTGCACCACTAGGCTTAGGTTGGCATATTATACAGACACATTAATTATAATAAAAGTAGCTAACATTTTATCCTGCTTTTATTCCTGCAAAACTATTGAACATGTGTATTTAATTCTTAAACAATCAGGCTTTCCTTAAAATGATGACATAGAATGCTACATAATTTACTCATAAACAGATAGGAAAGCTTGTGCAGGAATACCCCCAAACTAGAAAAAAGGTCTATCCTGAACCTTTGCAATTATTTTAAAAATTGTATAGCCTATTTTTTTTATTTCAAATAATACAAATCTATAGAAATTACAAAGTAAATACCACATTTAACCTCCCCTTCTGCTTCTGCGTCTTCCATAGATCCTTCCCAAAAGGCAACCAATGTACATTTAGTCCATGCATTAATGTATACATTTATACACAGAAATATGTATGCATAAAACAAATAGATGTTTTCATAAAGAAAATGATATATTTATGGTTCTAAATTTTTCTCACTTTATAATATGTCTTTATAGATATCTTGTAAATCTGTGTAATTCAGAATATCCATTATAGGAAACTGTTATTTAATCACCCCATCACTGATTTACATTTAGGCTAATCTCAGTTATTCTGAGTATACATTCTGCTGTAAATTCCTAATACATACGTGTGTCCCATTCCTCCATTCATCTCATTTTGCATCAGTGAAATTTGATCAAGAATTATGCTCACTTAGAAATTTGATAGAGCTAGGTGATGGTGCAGTGGTAATGCATATGCACCCACAGGGAAAAAGTCCTAGGTTTGCATCCCAGGACTTCTCTGGGCACACTGTATATACATTACGCCCATAATTGGAGCTGACTGAGACTGTGGATGGATCACATCAAGAAGATCCTTTCAGGGAATATCTCTCTTTCTCTCTTTCTTTCTCTATCTCATACGAAAGATAGGAAGAAAAACATTTTTTAAAAAATATTTATTTAACTTTTATTTACTATTATTTTCTAACTTGCTGTAGTGCACATGAGTTCACCAGAAAGAGAGAGAGAAAGAGAGAAAGCAAGTGCAGAGTCCAGAACTTGAATCATGGTACCACTGGCCCCAAGAAAGAAACTTTAAAAAAATTGTCATTTACTTTCAAAGGTCCTCCAAAGAGTCAATCAATTTTTGTAAATTGTTTGCAAATTCACTAAATCTATATATTGATATTATTTATTTTTTCACTTTTTCCTAAATTTGTAGAGAAAAGAGATTTTCATTAATATTATTTCCCTGATCTTTATAGCAGATTTAGTAGCATTCAAAGTTTTATGCATTTATTTATATTTCATACTTTTTCCCTTCTTTTTATTGATTTAATTATCTTAGTGGCTTGTATTGATAGACGGTTTTTATATACTAAAGATAATTCTTTGTTGTGCATATGCATATATTTCATCCTAGTTTACTGATGTTTGTTAAGTTTATCTTTTATCACACTCAGTGTTTTTATTTGTTTCATTGCTTTTTGAGAGTCAAAATCTTTGGGGTTTTTCCTTTTTAGATTCTAGTTTTTTCTACCTTGCTTAAGGAAGAATTTCTTAAACTGAAATGCTACCTGTATTATATAGTAAATTCTTAAATATTCATTCATCTATTTCTGGGTTCCATTAGAGTCCCATTGCTCTATCATCTCATTTTGTATCAGTAGTATTATATGTATGTGTGTGTATGTATATTTATATTACTATATAATGAATAGATATAGAAATATTCACATTACTATTATGTAAGTAATATACATTTTATATAGTGTAATATGAACAATGTTATAAAACATATACTTTATATAATTATATATTTAATTTTTAAAAAGATTTTTGCCATAGGGTACATGCACTCACTGGAAAGAGACAGAGAAAGGGAGAGTGAGAAATCACGCCCCAGGTGGGATGGCCACATCACAATCCCTTCTCTATTCTCCTCTTTGGATTTTGGGCATGCATGCACATGCCCCTGGGATAATTTTCAAGCTGCTGGGTCCAGGCCTTGAACTGCAATCAGTCATGTGGGAGTCCAACACCTTAACACCATGCCACCTGTTGACCCCTATATATTTAATTTCTTAAGGTATTAACTTAAACAATATTTCTCACTTCATATAGAGTATAGAGCCAATTGCAGTAAATATTATTCTTTTGTGGCTGTTGAAAATGTGAATATTCAAATAGTTAATCACTAAGTATGATCAATTTTTATGATAGCTCATAAATACACTATGTTTAATTAAGAATTTTTTCTCTTAATTTCTATCTTTCTAAGAGATTTTATTGAGAATAGAATTGTTTTCAGTATCTATTGCATTATATTCCTCCCACCTTGTTAATTTTTTTTTTTTTAACAAAACAAACACTAGTAGCTTTCCTAATGTTGAACCACATTTACAAACCTAGAGAAAATGTCACTTGGTCAAGATGTATAGTGACTTAAATACTACTGGTTTAATTTTCTATTATCTTCTATAGGATGTTCATATCTATGTCTATGAGTGAAAATTACCTTTAGTTAGTTCAGATTATATTTTTTGCAATCAATAGCATCCTATAGAAAAAGTTGGAAAGCTAACCAGTCCCAAGCTCTGGAATAGCTGTGTTACATGACACATGTTCCTGAAGGATTTGATAAAGTCTCTACAGTTCCCTTTTTACTTTCATAAAATTATTTGAGGTTGCAAAAAATGAGAATCATATGAATACTTCAATTATTCTAGAAACGAGTCTAATCAGTTGATTTTGTTTTCAGTGGAGAGATTTGTATATATGGATATAAGCCACAAATTCCTGGCAATGTTAAAAATGCCCCATAGTTCCAGAGCCATCCATTTCATTGTGACATGGAGCACAACCAAAACTGGTAACACCTGCTTTGGAGTTCTATGTATGTCACACAATTATTCAAAATTCAGGGCATACATTTAATCTGAAGAAGGTAACAAAAGAAATGACAGAATAAAGGTACTAAATCATAAACTGAAAGCTATAAAGCTTACAATGCATTTAATCTAAGCATATAAAACAGATAGTTTATACTATTTACCATCTCACCCCACCTCTTTAAAGATTGACAGAAACCCTTAATCAGATATGGCTGTCACATGCATGATATATTACACCATGGATTCTAAACATTTATAAACAAACTTCCTGACTGTATACTTTCTGGAATTGACTGTTTACACACTAGAGAAGATAATACTCAGTGGGACCTGCAGATGGCGTAATGGCTATGTCACAGGACTCCCATGTAGTTGACCACAGTTCGAGTCTCATGTAGTCTACTGCGGTTCGAGTCCCATGTAGTCAACCGCGGTTCGAGTTCTGGACCTGGTGGTATAAACTCATGCTGGGCACATGTGCGTGCATGCCCAAGATTCCGAGAGGAGAATGGAGTAGAAGGGATTGTAGCATGGCCATCCCACCCAGGATGTGATTTTTCACTTACTGTCTCTCTGTCTCTGTCTTTCTGATGAGCACATGTGCCTTATAGCAAAAACCTCTCCAAAAAAAAAAAAATCAGATAATACTCAGATATGAATAACAGAACCCCTAAATAATAATAGCTTAAATACGCTAGAAATCTATTTATATTTTTAGGCAAAATTTCAGTGGTGAACAATTCAGAAAGGATTGCCCAGTGGGGCAGCTGAGCTCCACAAAACTTCAGGAACCAGGCTCCTTCCAACTTTCTATTCAGACAACCTGTAGTCTTCACTCCTGAGTTTAGAAGGAATTGTATCATCATATATTCTAGGCAGCAAGTTCTAACTAGGAAAGGGTTAAGAAGGATCAGTGGGCATACACCAGTTGACTCATATTGAAGGATTCTGGAAGCCATCATAGGATATTTCCACTTTCATCCTATAGACCAGAATGTAGTTACATTTTCTATGTCAGAGCCAAAAAATCAAAATTAAAAAAAAGTTGGCCAGTGTGTTTTTATTATGCTAGGAACTAGGAAACCATTTACACAGCTAAAACCTCTATTCTAATAAAAGAAAAACAGAACATATATTTGAAGAAAACTAACCATCTCTGTCACTACCTCTTTGCACATACTAGCAAGTAGCCAGCATTCGCATTTCCCAATCTCTGCCTGGTTAATCCAAGTTCCAGGGGTTGATGTCACCCAGGCATAGAGACAGATCAGTACAGAAGAGAAAACAAAGAGCATGACTTACTGCCAGTGGGTCAGAAGTGCTATAGTGATAGTGAAGGTGCTATAGTGATAGTAGAAGGGATTGTAGCAGATAGATAAAAAGACACAATACTCCTTAAATGAAGAAATCATACTCTATTCTTTCAATCAGCCAATATATCCTGGCCTACAATTAAGTGAACGTCACTGATTAGGTGCACTGCAGGTCAGCCAAGTCATTTTAGTTTAAAATATAGTTGAAATGATGTTACAAACAAACAAAATTACTTACAACCCAGTAATTATGAGCAACTAAGTAACAGATGTAACAAGTCTGTATATATTTAAGTGATATACTCTGGGATAAAAATGAGGAGTTTTATTTCAGATATTATAGCGGCAAGGAATATGGAGGGACTGATGATCCTTCTGAAAATAATTTAAAATACATTAAATACTAAGCTCTAATGATAAAAACATTTATGACATGACAAAATAATCAAGTATTATCAGTCAAAAACTAAGTGGCAAAGAGACTCTAAATAACAGGTAGAAGACCAAAGCTGATTTTGTCATAGACACATTTATTGCCTGAACCAAGAAATTTAAATTTTGTTTGCACAGCCTCATGGAAACCTTATGATTGAAAACAAAACAGAGAGTTAACCCAAATTAGGAAGTCTGTAAGAGACTATTCCCAGCCATAAGTTGGAAACCCAAATGGCTATACGCTCAGTGAATCTGAAGAGAAAATGAATCAGAAGACCATCCCTCCCACACTTCCTATAGGTGGCTACAAAAACAAATAAATAAAGATGACTTGATATTAAGAACAGCAAAAGGGATAAATCTTCCCTGAGAAGTTGTAATCATAACCCAGACTTTGTATAGATTTATAGCTCACATTCATATTACTTGTGTGGTTCAAAGTATCTGAGACTATAAATTTAGTTTAAAATGGTCCCAAATTTATTTCATTCAGGTAGTCAGAAGAAACAAACAAAAATTTATCTCTAGAATTTTGGAGGGATTTGTCTTCATCTTTATTTTTCTTCTCAGATCCAAAATAATCCCCCCTCAAAAATGAGCAACTCAAAATTAAAACTATGTATACACCAAATAAGGAAGCAAAAGAACAATGAATACAGACAGACAAAGCCAGAAATTACTGAGACTTCAGATATTAGAATCATTACTTATATATTATGAAGTGTTTATTTAGGAGAAGAATTAATATGTTTGGGATCTAATAAAAAGTGACAAAGCATATCTGAAAAAGAAAATAAAAAATACTTTTTTATAAAATAATCATTTTTATTTAACTTTATTTATTATTATGTTCTTAAACTGAGAAACACAGAAAGAGAGAGAGAAAGTGAGAAAGCAAGCCACCAGGTCTGGGACTCAAACCATTGTCAGTCACGTGGGAGTCCAGTGCCCTCAATCACCATTCCACTGCTGGCCCTGAAAATAAAATATTCTTAAAATTTTAAAAGTACTTTTATTAAATTTTAAAACTCATTTGGTTTGTGAGTAAACACAGCTGAGAAGAAAATTAAAAGCTGGGGGACCAGCAGATGGTGTAACGGTTACATCACTGGATTCCCACATGGTCGACCAAGGTTCAAGTCTCAGACCTGGTGGCTTAACCCTCATGCCAGGCATGCCCAAGATCCTGGGAGGAGGATGGAGAAGGGACTGTGGCATGGCCGTCCTCCCTAGGGAGTGGTTTCTTGCTTTCTGTCTCTCTTGTGAGTGCACTTGCCCTATAACAAAAATCTCTCAAAAAAAAAAAAAAGAAAAAGAAAAGCTGGAACATGGGTCAAAAGAAACAATCTCATGTAATATGAAAAAAATAATTTAATTAAACGATGATAAAAATCAAAGGAAAGTTAAGAGAAATTGAATACAGAGTTCGAACGTATAAACATATTTTTTTAAATCAAAGTCTCAGAACAAGAGGAAAGAGAGAATGTGGAAAAAGTAATATTTGGAAAGATAGAATCTAAAAATATTGGTAGGCGATATCAGATCTCAAGTTCAGGAAGCTTAAGATACACCCTTATCAAGAAAAATAACACATTATAATAAAGAAGAACAACACCAAAGACAAAGAGAAGATATTAAGGAAGTCAAAGAAAAAAGATTACTTTCAAATGAACAACAGACTGACAGTTGATTTATCAAGAGCAACAATGAAACCAAAAGATAATGGAATGCTACTTTCAGGAGACTGAAAAAGTGACTGTCAATCTAGATATGGCAAGGAATATGGAGGGACTGATGATCCTTCTGAAAATAATTTAAAATACATTAAATACTAAGCTCTAATGATAAAAACATTTATGACATGACAAAATAATCAAGTATTATCAGTCAAAAACTAAGTGGCAAAGAGACTCTAAATAACAGGTAGAAGACCAAAGCTGATTTTGTCATAGACACATTTATTGCCTGAACCAAGAAATTTAAATTTTGTTTGCACAGCCTCATGGAAACCTTATGATTGAAAACAAAACAGAGAGTTAACCCAAATTAGGAAGTCTGTAAGAGACTATTCCCAGCCATAAGTTGGAAACCCAAATGGCTATACGCTCAGTGAATCTGAAGAGAAAATGAATCAGAAGACCATCCCTCCCACACTTCCTATAGGTGGCTACAAAAACAAATAAATAAAGATGACTTGATATTAAGAACAGCAAAAGGGATAAATCTTCCCTGAGAAGTTGTAATCATAACCCAGACTTTGTATAGATTTATAGCTCACATTCATATTACTTGTGTGGTTCAAAGTATCTGAGACTATAAATTTAGTTTAAAATGGTCCCAAATTTATTTCATTCAGGTAGTCAGAAGAAACAAACAAAAATTTATCTCTAGAATTTTGGAGGGATTTGTCTTCATCTTTATTTTTCTTCTCAGATCCAAAATAATCCCCCCTCAAAAATGAGCAACTCAAAATTAAAACTATGTATACACCAAATAAGGAAGCAAAAGAACAATGAATACAGACAGACAAAGCCAGAAATTACTGAGACTTCAGATATTAGAATCATTACTTATATATTATGAAGTGTTTATTTAGGAGAAGAATTAATATGTTTGGGATCTAATAAAAAGTGACAAAGCATATCTGAAAAAGAAAATAAAAAATACTTTTTTATAAAATAATCATTTTTATTTAACTTTATTTATTATTATGTTCTTAAACTGAGAAACACAGAAAGAGAGAGAGAAAGTGAGAAAGCAAGCCACCAGGTCTGGGACTCAAACCATTGTCAGTCACGTGGGAGTCCAGTGCCCTCAATCACCATTCCACTGCTGGCCCTGAAAATAAAATATTCTTAAAATTTTAAAAGTACTTTTATTAAATTTTAAAACTCATTTGGTTTGTGAGTAAACACAGCTGAGAAGAAAATTAAAAGCTGGGGGACCAGCAGATGGTGTAACGGTTACATCACTGGATTCCCACATGGTCGACCAAGGGTCAAGTCTCAGACCTGGTGGCTTAACCCTCATGCCAGGCATGCCCAAGATCCTGGGAGGAGGATGGAGAAGGGACTGTGGCATGGCCGTCCTCCCTAGGGAGTGGTTTCTTGCTTTCTGTCTGGTGAGCGCACGTGCCCTACAGTGAAAATCTCTCAAAAAAAAAAAAAAGAAAAAGAAAAGCTGGAACATGGGTCAAAAGAAACAATCTCATGTAATATGAAAAAAATAATTTAATTAAACGATGATAAAAATCAAAGGAAAGTTAAGAGAAATTGAATACAGAGTTCGAACGTATAAACATATTTTTTTAAATCAAAGTCTCAGAACAAGAGGAAAGAGAGAATGTGGAAAAAGTAATATTTGGAAAGATAGAATCTAAAAATATTGGTAGGCGATATCAGATCTCAAGTTCAGGAAGCTTAAGATACACCCTTATCAAGAAAAATAACACATTATAATAAAGAAGAACAACACCAAAGACAAAGAGAAGATATTAAGGAAGTCAAAGAAAAAAGATTACTTTCAAATGAACAACAGACTGACAGTTGATTTATCAAGAGCAACAATGAAACCAAAAGATAATGGAATGCTACTTTCAGGAGACTGAAAAAGTGACTGTCAATCTAGATATCAATATCCAGAGAAAACCTATTTTTTAAAAGAAGGAAATAATAGAATTTTTCTCAAAAACACATATTTAGGAAATTTGCCACTAGTAGATTTTCACTAACAACATTTTAAAGAATATTCTTTAGGTACAATGAAAGTTATCCCTGGCCAGCTGGTGGTATAGTGGTTAAGGCAACTGGATCCCAATGATGCAGTTTGAGCTCCAGACTCAGTGGCTTGAAAACAATGCTGGGCATGTTTATATGTGCCCAAAATCTTGAGAGGAGAATGGAGAATAAGGAATTGTGGCATAGTCATACCCCTTGGGAAGTACTATCTCACTTTCATCATCTATCACTCTATGTCTCTCTCTGGTGAGCATGTATGTTCTGTAACAGAAAACAAACCAAAAAATGAAAGAAAGAAAGAGAGAGAGAGAAAGTAATCCTAGTGAAAAGTCTGAAATACAAGAAAATTAGAAAGAAAGAAAGAAAGAAAGGGAGAGAAAGTAATCCTAGTGAAATGTCTGAAATACAAGAAAATCCAAACAAGAAAAGCTGGACACCAAAAGTGGCACAATAGTAAAATGTGATACTCCATTAAGATAATCCCACATGGGAAGGGACCTGCTGGCCCTGAAAAATTTTTTGACATTAGATTTCGATGTGCTAATTATTTTAATTATTTAAATTATAATTTCTAGGGAAGCAACAAAAAGAAAGGAAATATATAATTTCTAAAATATTAAGTGAATAATAAAAAAATAAAAAATAATCAACCCTAAAGAGACAAGAGATAAGACAAAAGATAAGACTATTTGAAATGTTAGTAATTTTATTAAATCTTCATACACTAAATTTTGTAGTTAAAGACAAAATATTTTCTAGTACACTTTTAAATTTCCAACTATATATTAATTATAAGAGTTACGACTTAACAGAAAAACAGGAAAGTTAAAAATAAAATTATGGAGAATGTATTTTATAAAACACTAACCAAAATGAAGTTGGTGTATTTTATCCATTACCTGCCAAATATTACCTACTATCTCTCTTCTTCATTTGGGGCTCTGATTTAAAAAAAAAAAAAAAAAGAATGTGGGGCCCAGCGGTTAGTGTAATGTCTATGTTGCTGGACTCCCATGTAGTCAACCGCGATTCAAGTCCTAGACCCAGTGGCATAAACTCACGGCAGGTGCATGTGTGTGCATGCCCAAGATCCTGAGAGAATGAAGGAGAAGGGATTGCGGTGTGGTCATCCCCCTGGGGGTGATTTCTTGCTTTCTGTCTCTCTGTCTCTTTGTCTCTCTCTGTCTTTCTGGCAAGCACAGGTGCCCTATAGCGAAAACCTCTCCAAAAAAAGAAAAAAAAAGTATGTGTGTGTGTGTGTGTGTGTGTGTGTGTGTGTTTTAATATGTATTATATATTTATATAGTAGATATGAAATATTTTATATATTTAAAATACATAATGTATATATTTTTGTATGATAGTAAGAAACAAAATAGAAAATAAAAAAGAAATATATTTAAGATTTGAACAAACTAGATAAAAATGAGAAATTTCCCCTATTATATATGTATGTGTGTATATATATATATATACATACACGTATAAATGTATACATATACATATATATGTATATACACGTATTGTCTTATTTTTAAATAAGCATGTTTTATTCCTAGACAAGAAATTAGTAAATGTGTGAGTAAATCTAGATTTACATAAACCAGTATTGATCATAATGTATTGTAGTATAAAACAGAACTTAGGGCCAGTAGGTGACACATAGGTTAAGACTTTTTTTCTCCTTTCAATTAAAGCAAACCTTTAGTTCCTCAAACCTTCTTTTTATTCAAGCAAACCTTTAGTTCCTCATCCTAACTGAACACAGAAGGGACATTTTCATTCATACTTTTCAGGCCCAGAAGCAAGGTCCAAGATTCTGTATGTCAAATGTAAAAGATGCCCAGAGTCATCAATCACAGCAGTGGCAAGGCCTTGGGGAATGTAAAAATTAAAGAAAAAAAAATCTAAGGTCTGTGGAGTTAGGACTGGACTTACTAAACCTCTTAAGACCTAAAACCAGACAAATTCTATAAATATGTGCCAACATCACTGGGGATTTCTGGAAGTCTTTGGAAAAAGAAACTCAAAAACATTAGACTTCCTGGTTTGAGTAAATATAAATTAGGATTCATCAACTTTTGGCTAAATATGTTCATGAAATAGCATCTGTGTTCACCAGCTGGTAGTGCCTTCACCAACTTTCCTACAATGGAATTGGAGAAACCCCAAATTACGAAACTTAAAACTATGGGGTGAACTTGTAGCTCGGACTGCTTGAGCACTTAAGGTGACACGTTTGATTTTATTTCATAACTCAGATAAAAGGTTTGTAATAGTAAATTAATGCATTCCAAGGTTTTTTTTTTTTTTCCTTAAAATATATTCCCTGTTTTTTTAGCTCCAAGTTGCAGCAACGAGGCTTATCTTTGCTAGCCAAAGCACAGGACAGGGCTGAGTCCAGGTTAGGACTATAACAGGATGAATTCTGGTAGGGAGCATGGCATGACGTAGGACATTTAGGGTAATACAGAGTTTCAAGATTTTCACATGTTTTAAACACATGGAAAATCAGAACTAGAAAGAAATAGGGCTACAAACATAGAAATAATTGCCTACCATAGTAGTTTTTAAACTGCACTTCACTAAGTCATCACGGATTTGTCCTAGAGAATGGAGTCCACTGCATAAAGTAGACTGTGGCAAACCCCAACATTGATCAGACGAGTAGCCCATCTACCTGGAATTTCACTTAAAGAAAGCCTGCCCTGTTTGGTTTTTTTTTTTTTTAAGATTGTTTTAATTTATATATATATATATAGTTTGCTATAGGGCATTTGTGCTAGCAAGAGAGAGAGGGTAAGATAGAGAAAGAGAGAGAGCACCTCCAGAGGGGATGGCCACACTGCAATATACTCTCCATCCTCCTCTCAAGATTTTTGGGCAGGGACACACACATGCCTGGCTTTTTTTTTTTTTTTTTTTTTTTTTAATAATAGAGATTTTTGCTATAGGGTACATGCACTCACCAGAGAGACAGAGAGACAGAAAGAAAGGAAGAAATTACCCCTGAAGGGGGATGGACATGTGGCAATCCCTTCTTCTCCATTCTCCTCTTGGGGTTTTTGGGCACACATGCACATGCGCCCAGGATGAGTTTGAAGTGGTGGGTCTGGGACTTGAACTGCAGTTGACTGCGTGAGAGTCCAGCAGTGTAACCATTTTGCCCTCTGCTGGTCTCCCAGCATTTTTTTGAAGGCACCATGACCAGGTCTCAAATCACACAGTTGGCCACGTGGGATCCAGCCACCTTACCTATCATGCCACTGCCTGGTCCTATTTTTATTTTAAAGCCACTTGTAAAGAGAAAATAGATCTACGTGATGTTTAAATTGCCACACAAACTAACTTTGGAATCCTAATAAAACTGCATTGAATTCTAGCATCACCCTTTCTTTTTATACCCCAAAATACTGTAATGTAATCCCATGTGACCATGACCTAAAAAATGTTGGATCTCTCCCTTTGTGCTAGAACCTTTCTGAGTACTTTACACGCATAATGGCAGTGCATACTAGCAATGGCCTTTGGATATGCCATTTTTATGTTTACTTCATAGATAATGAAATTTAGGCTGAGCGTGTTTTCCTAATTACCCAAGGTCAAAAGATAATAATTGTGAGAGTTAGTAGAGTCCAGCTTCTCTTCCTTCAAAGTCCATGCTCCTAATAAGGTCACAATACTTTAAAGCAATTAGTAGTTGGTTTATCATGTCTAAAGAATCTGGGCTAAACAAGAATTTCTATTATCCATCCTGTCGTTTATACCAGATCATAAACATAAGTCTCACTGATAAAGAGAAAGAGAGAGAGAAAACAGCAATATTATGAAGCCACGAAATATTAGGAACCAGGGACCAGCAGTTAGCATAATGGTATGTTGCTGAACTCCCATGTAGCTGGACCATTGTTGGAGTCCTGAACCCGGTGGCTTAAACTCAGACCAGGCGCATGTGTGTGGGTGCCCAAGATCCTGAGAGGAGAATGGAGGAGAAGGGATTGTGGCATGACCATCCCCCCTGGGGGGGGTGATTTCTTGCTTTCTATCTCTCTGTCTCTCTCTGTCTTTCTGGCAAGCACACACACCCTATAGCAAAAACCTCTCAAAAAAAAAAAAAAGTTAGGAACCAAAAAAAAGAAATCTTCCTCAAAATTTAGATTTCCTGTTTTAAGATGACTGTGTCATCATGTATATAGCTATATTTCCTTCAAGTTTTTTCTTTCTACACTTTCAAACACTAAAAGAAATGAATAACCTAAAAATATGATCAAAAAATAGAAGGAAAAAAAAGTGAAGAGAACATCAAATGAAAACCCAGCAGGAAATTTGAACACTGTGTTTTGTTATCTTCAGAGGGATAAGGGAGGGGCTTCAAAATGCTAATATTGGTACAGTTTTCTGACTCATCCTTTTATCCCCCACAGCACCTGGAATGCTGCTTTGCATATGTACATAATCAATATTTAAATGAATGGATGAATGCATATGAATCTTAGAGTTCCAAAATGCTATATTTTAATTCTCCCCCTCAAACCTAACATGACATACTCCCTATATTTTCTGAAACCTGATCATTGAAATAAGAATAAATTGAAATGTATTAGGTTCCATGAAGGACACAAACTGCTTTGAAGTTTAATATAAAAGATACTATACCTTGATATGAGCATGCTTATTTAAGTTAAATGTAATTTGCTTATTTTGTTGTTCTATTTTATGTAACAAACTATCTCTGAATTTGGTGCCTTAAAACAACTTATTCTCTTATGGTTCTATAGAGTGAATGGTTCTAACCTGGGATTTCTTAGGTGGTGGCCTTCTGAGAGTCACCAGGACTATAGCCATATAGAGCCTTGACTGGGATGGCTCATTCCCATGGCTGAGGGTTGATGATGACTGCCAACTGGACCCAGCTGGAACTGTCAACTGGGGCTCCTACACATGGTTTCCCCATGTGTCTTGGATTTCTCACAGCAAGGCAGATGGATTCTGAGGGGAAACATCCCAAAAGATCAACAAAAGATCTATGAAACTTACAATAACCTAGCCGAGGAGGCTCCAGAGTGTCCCTTCTGCCCATGTAATTGGTCATATTAGTTACTAAAGCCACCCCAGATCCTAGAAGATGGAAATTAGACTCCACCTCTTGATATGAGGAGCAGCAGGAAAAAAAGGGTCAATAGTGACCTCAATTGCACACTATCTACCACAAATGCCCATGACTTATAGATTATTTATTAAATTAGAAATGAACAACTGAGAGTTGCGTTGTATTTAAACTCATCACAAAGTCCTTCTGACATAACTGTGAACTGAATATTTGCATAAAACACATTTTTAAAATATTTGGGCTATACATAACCTCAAAAAATTCTAATTGCTTTCACTAAAATTTTTCAAACGATAGTTTCAATGACTAATAAAATTTCAAATGAATATAGTTTGGTTACTTTAGAGAAACATGTGAAACAGAACCATCATTATCTCCTAGTACTACAACCTATTTTGTCTGATTGACAATCTTAAATATTATGAAAAGTAAAGTACAGTCTTTTCATTTCTCCTGGATATTAGTGGGAAAGAAAAATTTAAATGATTTGCTTTGCCCTGCTAATGTACTCAACAATTAACAATAAAAAGGCTGACACTTTTATTGACTACAATTTGTCAGGATTTATTTATTTTGCATATTGACTTAATCCTCATAATACTCCCCAAAAGGTATATATAATTAATTCCATTTTGTAAATAAAGAAAGGAGAGCCCTCCGAAGTTTAAGAATTTTACCTAAGTTAATGGAAGAAATAGTAGTAAGATCCCGAATTTTCTTTGTTTATACTATTTTGTCTCACGAGCCAAAGTGAGTGAGTGAGTGTGAATGAGTGTGTGTATTGAACTCTTTGGAAAAGAATTTGTATGGCAAAAATATACACTGATATAAGAAACGAAATATTTTTTTGAAAAGGAAAATGTATCCTAATCATACTTCACTGGTTTGTATGATATATGAAAAGTGAAAAAGAAATACCTATGTTCATAAAGAAATCTTACAAGGATTGCCTCATTTTCAGTGATATGGGGAATGAGAATGATTCAAATAGGTCAGGGAAGACATGAAACACATTTATTTATAGGCTTATACTTAATATTCTGTTCGATCTGTATTTCTATCAAATATACTGAAAGAACATTACAGGTAGATTACATTATATTATTTGTTTATGACTAACCCTTGATCTAAACTGGTCAAATGAATAACTCAGTAGATGAATCTGAAGTAAAGTTCACACAATTATTTATTTAATTTTTTTTGAGTCAGGCAAGGTTTAGAGCAATACTCTCACCTTTCCTGAAAAGTGAAAGATTAAATAAATTTAGAGCTTTCAACAAAAGCCAAAATAAAAGACCAAAACACTGAATCAGAGTCTGAAAGATAGATGTATTGTGTTATTTAAATATTAGCACAGATGCACTCCTGAATATGAAGCATTAAAATTTAAGTTGTTTTTCTCTCAGGCAGATTTAATTTAATATTATGCAAAGCAAATAGACCTTTAGTTATTCTGGTAAAATAGTGCTGAATCAATTGTAGCTATTGCCTATTAAAAGATAAAAGAAAATAAAAATGTAGCAACAATAATTTGTGTTCAAAGAACAAAAAGATTTTAAATGTTCACAAAATAGTTGCTTAATTTCTTGTGATTAAAGCCTAAAAACGTGCAAGTCTTCTGGGTCTTTGCTGAGATGGACCATTATTCTTTATCTTCTAGAATAAGTAATGAAGGCTAAAGTGACAACAGAGGTTTAAGTAATCTTATTTTTATATACAATCTGTCTCAATAGCAATGTGGTATTTAGTAAATATTCTTCTTTAAAAAAAAATAGTAGGGAACCAGCAGTTAGCGTAATGGCTATGTCGCTGGACTCCCATGTAGTCGACCGCGGTTTGCGTCCCGGACCCGGTGGCTTAAAACTCACGCCGGGTGCGTGTGCGTGCGTGCCCAAGATCCCGAGAGGAGAATGGAGAAGGGATTGCGGCGTGACCATCCCCTCTGGGGGGTGATTTCTCGCTTTCTGTCTCTATGTCTCTCTCTGTCTGTCTGGTGAGCGCACGCACCCTATAGCGAAAACCTGTCAAAAAAAAAAAAAAAAAAGTAGAATTGTTTTCTCCCCCTCATAGCTAAGCCATGGTCTGCAATACCTAACATAAAAATAAGGACTCAACAGATATACTGAGAATGGTTGAATGTATCCTTTCCTGTTCCATATGAGGGGTCCACATCAAACTATATATGCATGACCTCTTACTAATTTCTGGATGTTCTATGAATTGTACATACCCACATGATTCCTATATTATTAACATATCAACACAGGTAATTTACTCAAATAATCTGACGATTTTTACTTACTAAACCAAATCCTTCAAGACAGTCAAACTGGCTCATTTATGAACAACACAATCCTCTATATTATCTTTTTTAAAAGAATTATTTATTTTATTTATATTATTATTCTTTAATTTGACCAGAGAGAGAGAGAGCATGAGAAAACAAGCCACCAAATCCAGGACCCGAACCACAGTCGGCCATGTGGGAGTCCAGCACCTTACCCCACCACATCAACTGCTGGCCTCCCCTAGATTATCTTCATGTTGGTATTTCTCATAACAACTTGACAGATACAGCATCTTACTGCAACTGCTTATAAGATTTTTCCTGAAAAGCTGTCTTAACGATAAAATCACAAAGTAGGTGGAAGAGAACCTTCTCTCGCTTGCAGTTCTATCTGATTACCATGTTTTATGAGCACCTAGCGGCTTGAGAAACAAGTCTTGTCTTTCAAATAAATCTGTTATTTCAGTCTGTGTTCAAGGCTCAGGTCTGTAGCAAAGGCTGATGCTCACAGCACAATATCACCATCTCTAAAATTGGAGTCATTCAAAGGTTTGCCCACGCCCTCTCTGAGATAAGAGATTGGCAGTGTTAAATTGTAGATAACCATTAAGGCAGTAATCCCAAAACACCATGTTTCTAAGCAACCTCTCTTAAAGTAGGGTGGCATTTGCTATACTTGAGTTAGTTCACCTAATCAAATGTCCTGCCCTTAGAGCAATCAACAAAAGGATATTTCAGAGAAAGTGATCTAATGTTTTTTTGTTTGTTTTTGTTTTTAAATAATACAACACAGGAAAAGCCACCACACGCAAATGACTCTTGATCCTAATGCCCATGAGCAATAAATTATATTCAAAAGCATTAAATAACCTTTCTTTCATATCCCCACTGACCAAATTGCAAGTGGCTAGCAGTGATCAGAAGATTACATAGTACTTTTGAAAACCCAGCCTCAATAAATCTCACCCTGGTCCTAGAACTTGCTCTCTGAGAACATTCCTTTCCCTTTTTAAATCCACTTTTACTTCCTAAAAGATATTCAGGACTACGGGATGTGGCTTCTCAGGCTCATAGGGTGCCAATTTATTCTTCAGCCTGCACATCTTCTTCACATATGAGCTGAAACATGAACTAACTTTTCTTTTTCTTTTTCTTTTTTATTTATTTATTTATTTATTTATTTATTTATTTATTTATTTATTTATTTATTTTTGGTGGGAGAGCGATTTTTATTTATTTATTTATTTATTTATTTATTTATTTATTTATTTATTTATTTATTTATTTATTTATTTATTTATTTATTTTTGGTGGGGGAGAGATTTTTGCTATTGGGCACATGCGCTCGCCAGACAGACAGGCAGAGACAGAGAGACAGAAAGTGAGAAATCACCCCCCAGGGGCGATGGCCATGCCGCAATCCCTTCTCCTCCATTCTCCTCTCGGGATCTTGGGCACACACGCACACGCGCCCAGCATGAGTTTTAAGTCACTAGGTCCAGGACGCGAACCACGGTCGACTACATAGGAGTCCAGTGACATAGCCATTACACTAACTGCTGGTCCCATGAACCACCTTTTCTTAAAGGGTATTGGTTGGTTCCATATGGGTATGTAAACATTCCACAAGTAGATACTAGTGACACTGAAAACTTCATTACCTTAGAACTTGCAGATGTTCTTTGGCTTTGGTCTTGGGACTCTAATAGAGTGCTAGGGACTGTGAGGTAAAAGACTGGCTGTGTTACATTCATTGCCAAGACGCCTGAATTCAAGGGCAGCATGTGGTTGAGAGTTGAGGATCTGCCAATTTCAAATACTGGAGGAACACCTACTGAAAACAATTTTCTTTTACAATCTGGTAATATCCCCCATTGCATTATATAGAAATGTTTACGTTGTTCTTCCCCATGCTAACACAACAACGCATACAAGGTACCTACCTGGTAAGTTTGTTTTTGCAAATGAGTTAGATTGCGTTACCTTTGAAAACATCCTAAAGGGAACCCAACTAGGTACCTCTCAAGCTTTCTAATGGAAACCTAAGCAATATTTAGCACATTTTGTTGGCCAAATCAAGAATAATCTTCTGGGACCAGCAGTTAGCGTAATGGCTATGTCGCTGGACTCCCATGTAGTTGACCACGATTCGAATCCCGAACCTGGTGGCTTAAACTCACACTGGGCACATGTGCATGCATGCCCAAGATCCCGAGAGGAGAATGGAGGAGAAGGGATTGCAGCGTGGCCACCCCCCCTGGGGAGTGATTTCTCACTTTCGGTCTCTTTGTCTCTCTTTGTCTTTCTGGCGAGCACACGAGCCCTATAGCAAAAACCTCTCCAAAAAAAAAAAAAAAAAAAAGAATAATCTTCTAAAATTATTTCATTAAATTTAACAATTTATGGGCCTTTTTCAAAGGTATTGGTGAAACTAACAAAAAAAAAAGTGCCTATTGTTTTGCTTATATGAAGTTGGTATACTTTAGAATTTATTCTCTTCATTACCTGTAGATAACAGATGTTTTAACAGAAAAACTTAGTGACCAATGAATAGGATTCAATCCCACTTTCTCCGCTACTGCAATACATTTTAATGTTTATTAAAATGATGACACTTCACATCAAAGGTATAAGAGCAAGTGAGAAAATAGATGAAAAGTTCCTAGGAAGATGTCTAGGACATAGATGTTTGTTGATCTACACATAACCAAATATGAAGATAGAAGATATATTAGACAGATTCCTCCTCTCACCCAGGTGATGAGACTCAGGGTTTAGGGAGCTGCCCAGTTTTATAAACCAAAAAATTTGCATCAGGTTGGATTTTTTACCCCAGATTAAGACAGAAGTTGAGCCTCAACCACAATTCATCCTGAAGAAATGTCTTTAGGTTTACAGTACTCTGAGAAAACATATTAAAATTTCATTTTTTTTTCTGAAGTCTTATTCCTATTGAGTTGGTGAACTTGTCTATATATAAAGAAGACTTGCTTTCAAGGAGAATGAAAAATGGTTCTCTCCTCTAATCAGGGACTCACCTATGTATCTTCCTTGGCAACATCAGCCATCACCTGGCTTCCTAGCAACCATGTCTATATCAGACAGCTTTATTTGAAACAATCTTCACTGAAGAAAAAGACTCCACAAGAGAATACAACATGAAATATCCATGAAAATAAGCCCAGTTGATGTTTTCTTGGGATGTTAACTATTTTATTTATAAAATTTTAATTAAAATATGAAAATTGAAAGTATTTGGAACATAGATTTTCTTGGAGAGCTTCATATATGAGTATTTCATCAGATAGGTACTTTCTTCCAAATGTTATGCTTAAAGAACACAATCAATAAAAAATACAATGGGGCAGTAACAGACAAAGGGGCAATTCTGTTCAAACTGCTAGTTTTAAAAAGCAACATGCCAACTATTTCATGAGAGTTTTGTGCTACTAAACACAATTTAGATTCAACAATCTGTACTTTTGAGTCTTTCTGCCCTGCAGCCTCAGAGTGAGCTAATTTCTATATTGAGTTGGCTCTCAGCACCCAAGGTCTGACAGAACACAGGAAAGTTTAAGCAAACAGTTCACTTTATTTGAAACGGATTTACTACTGTCATCTGGAACACTGTGTCCCTCATGGCCTCATTTTATGGCCCATGCACCTGATGAGCTAGTTCCTGACAAACTCATTCCTCACTCCCTGCTCACAACCTGCCTCAGCCTGGGCATTCCATATAACCTCCACCTGATGCCTTACTTCAAGTCCAGCCCCAAACCTTGATCACAAATAGCCAAATTTCATTTCCTGATTTCACATCCAAATGAAGAAAATACAAACAAACAAATAAATAAATAAATCACACTTAAGAAAAATCACTGAAATTCAAAGAAAGGAAATGTTTCATGAGCAAACTAAGCTCACAATATAAGCGAAAGAACATACATGTCACGTCCTTAAATCAAGGTCTACACTTGGGTAGAGTAGTTTTAGGAAAAAAATATATCTACATAAAAGCTTTAATACATTTAGAAATGATACATTTACAAATGTGTAGCATCTCAAGCTTTATAAACTATTTTAATATGTCTTAGGTAGGGTCATCTTGGCTTCATGAGACTGATAAAAAGGCAAATTATTATTATACTTTTGTCATAGACAATGAAACTGTGACAGTGGTTTAGTCGATGTCATGCAGTAAATAAATTAGTGACAGAAAATGAACTAGAACCAAAGTTCCTGAACTATAAGCTGGACACAAGGATTTTCTACAGCTTTTCAAGTTCAAATAGACTAGAGCAGAAAGCCCTCTGGGTTGTGCTTCAGTCTTTCTAGTCCCCTGTTAGCCCACCTTATATATTCTCTCCTTTCAAACTAATATCTGTTGCACTTGCTCTGGAAGCACAGGAAAACAAGAGTCTGTGCTCATTTAAATATCCAGCTTTACAGCTCTACTTGTGAGGGAGGGAGAATGGCTTGATTATCAGATACATGCCATGAACCAAGATATCTAACCAGGGACCCAGTGATTTGGACAGCACTTACTCAGTATTTTCTACCTTTGAGGCTCGGTCGTCAGCATCCAGGAAACAAAAATAAGAGAAGAAACAACAATCTCTGCCCTCATACAGCTTTCAATCTGGGAGCAAGAGAGAGATGATGAATTATAAACACAATATAGAGGTGAGTTGTAGAGAATATTCGAATATTATGAATGCCTAGGGGATAAAAAAGAGTGTGAATTAGGGGAGTTTAGGGATATGAGAGTGTGGAAGGAGTGGGAGTTCAGTTGTAAGAGCTGGTAGCTGAAGTATAGAACAGACACCAGTTACTCCTCTATCTGGAAGAGTCTAAGTAGGATAAAGAGAATAGGACAGGAAGGACTGATAACTGACAGTAAATTAACCAATAATATGTCCTAATGAGCACATCTAATACTATGTAGACATGCTAGATATTCTAGACTGAAAAGTCCAGGAGATCTAACACACAATTCATTACATACCTCACAATCTCTAGGGTTATGTTCCTCCTGAGGCTGACCTATTAGATCTTAAAGTAGATTAAAGGAGGTTTGTTTCCTGGCTTGAGCCAAGAAGCAAACAAACTTTAAGATCTGATCTGTCTGATCTTCCTATATTTCTTCACATTTCTTATCATATCTTGATGCACCATCCAGATCCTTTACACATGCAAGATAGCCCTTCTCTAAGACGCATCCTTGTCATTAGCACTCACCCAGTTCTGGAACCAGGTCTAACTTCATTCCAGATAAACTGCTCTCTCCCCTCCTCTCCATTACTTCTGAACTTGCTAACCAGATGCCCCTAGGTTGATGGGTTCTAATTTTACCAATTCTCCTCCCAAGGCTACTTTACCCCCAAACCACACTCCTTTTGACAAGGAGCAGGAGACTTTAACAGCTTAGTGCATTTCTCTCTCTCTCTGCTACATCTCTAGGATATAACAAACTCTGTCTTACCCGGAATGTTCCTTCTTTCCTTCTTTGATCTTTTTTTCTCTTCTCCAACCAATTGGCAGATTCTATTCCCCATAGTAATTTGCAAAACTGCTTTTCTCTCACAAATCTGTCCAAACTGAACTTCACTGCTAAATACTTCTTAGGTATTTGAAACATGATCACAAAGTTCTTGAATTCAGATTGATTCCTTGTAGGAAATTCTACCTGATCAAAAATCGACCCTACCTGGGACCATCAGTTAGCTTAATGGCTGTCACTGAACTCCCATGTGGCCGACCACAGTTTGATTCCCAGACCTGGTGGTTTAAACTCACACCAGGTGCGTGTGCGTGCGTGCCCAAGATTAGAGAGGAGAATGGAGGAGAAGGGATTGCAGCGTGGCCATCCCCCTGGGGAGTGATTTCTTGCTTTCTATCTCTCTGTCTCTCTGTCTTTCTGGCGAGTGCACGCGCCCTATAGCAAAAACCTCTCCAAAAGAAAAAAGAATTGATCCTAGCCAATCTAAGTAGAAGGTCAGGTTCCATAGTAGTTGGCTCTTTTAGCTAAAAATATAGGTTCTATAAAATTAAAATGGAAACAACCAGAACATCTATGTATAGTTTAAATCTCCACTGTTCTTCAGTTACACAATTGCTAGGAACAGATTGACTGGGTAAGTCGAGTGTAACTAGCATAGATGAAAAGAGAAATTTGGGACCAGCACTTGGCATAATGGCTATGTTGCTGGACTCCCATATAGTTGACCACAGTTCGAGTTCTAGACCCAGTGGCTTAAACTCACACTAGGCACATGTGCATGCGTGCCCAGGATCCTGAGAGGAGAATGGAGGAGAAGGGTTTGCAGTATGGCCATCCCCCGTGGTGGGTGATTTCTCACTTTCTTTCTTTCCTTCTGTCTCTCTCTCCAAGAAAATAAATAAATAAATAAATAAATAAATAAGAGAGAAATTTAACCAAGGGAGCAAAAAACAATGGGGAAAAATATAATAAACTGTATGTATCTTTAATTCTTGAAAGGTTTGACTTCAGACATATGAAGAGCAAGCAGATATATTTAGCTGACCACTCTTTTTATAAGGGTAATCAGAAAAAAGAAAGGACAAATATTCACAAAATTTATTTTAAATGTACTTTTTTTCTAAACATCAAAAGCAACAAATTCTGCCATGATTATGGCATTTTAAACATGGCAGAATTTATATCCCAATAATATTAATGATTAAACTAAAATTTTAAAAAGGTATTAGGTTGTTGGGAAAGTCATGATGCGTTTTTGCATAGAAAAATAAGTCATGACTTTCTCGCAACATAACTTTTTTTCTATGCAAAAATGTGTCATGACTTTTCTGACAACCCAATATATAAGGCAACCTATGTTATACTGGGGGGAAATTCCACCTGTTGGACATCAATCCGGGTCCTAGTTCTCAGTCAGTCATCAGGTATCTGCGTGATGGAGAATTTAGTGTCTCAAAGTTCTGTCAAGTGTAAAATTAGTTTCATAAATAGGAGATCTCCAAGTTTCTACCAGTTCTGAAGTTGTATGAATTTCCAGATGGTTCACATGAGATTATAGTACTACAGTTCATAGATTATTTAATTATTTTACCCATGGCCCTTTGGTTCTAAAACCCCAGCTATTTATATTATGTCAATTTAAAGTAAATCTTTTTTTTTTTTCTTTTTAGAAGTTTTTACCTTAGGGCATGTGCACTCACCAGAGAGAAAGGCAGAGGTAGTAAGAGAGAAAGTGAAAAATCACTCCCTCACAGGGAATGGTCACACTGCAACCCCTTCTCCTACATTCTCCTCCTGGGATCTTGAGCATGCACACACACAGGCGCCCAGTGTGATTTTCAAGCCACTGGGTCCAGGACTCAAACCATGGTAGGCTGTGTGGGAGTACAACGATGTAATCACTAGGCCATCTACTAGTCCCAGGAAATCTTATATAAATTGAAATACTGATCCTATTAAGTATAAAGAAAGAATTGATATCACTTAAAATTATGTACAAATGGTCCTTGATTTATGATGGTTCGGCATAATAATATTTTTATTTTAAGATGATGTGAAAGCCATGTGCATTCAATGGAAATCATACTTCTATATCCATACACCCATTTGGCTTTACAATTTCAGCATAGTATTCAATAAGTTATATGAGATATTCAACACTTCATTATAAAATAGGTTTTGCATTAGATAAGAGTTGCCCAACTATAGGCTAATGTAAATGTAATAAGCATATTTAATCTAGGGTAGGCTAAGCTATGATGTTTTGTATGTTAGGTGTATTAGATGTGTTTTCAACCTACATATTTTCAACTTTCCATGGGTTTATCCATATATAACACCATAAGTTAAGGAGCATCTGTATTTGATATTCAGATAAGTATCCTATTATTTAATCAATCACATTAAATAAAAGCCAGTTCTGAAAAAAAATAAAAGTCATTTTTTTTCACTATAAAAATCCAATTTTTACATCCTACAATTTATTCCTCTCACGAATGACAGACTTGGATCTTAATTGTCTGAAAATAAAACAAACGATCTTAGGACTCCTTTCTTGTTATTACTTTGTTTCCCATGTTTTAAGATATTTTTAAAAACTCATTGTAAGAAAATCACCTAAGTGATTCTTTTTCAAGAGTGGCTTAACAAAAATTGCTTAAGCAGCTTGCAGAAGTGACAACCCCAGCAAGTACACATGCCAGGAAAGTTCCTGAACAAACAAAACCCCACAACAACAGGTCGCCCTGGACAAATGACTTCTCAGGATGGTGGCGGGTCACCAACCCTTTCCTCCTTTTGACTTCCTGCTTCTCCCTCCTCAGGGCACTTGATGGGCCTTTTTTCGGGCTTGACGTGAGCCTGCGCCTTTCCGTCAGGCGACAGAGGGAAGGGGACAATAAACGCCCAATAAGGGAAAAATGAAACTTAGGCAACATCGGGGGACGACAGCACTCAGCCAGCGAGGAGAGCCCTGCACACCAGGGAAGCGATTGCTGGGGTGCCCGTGTGGGACGCCTGCCCATCAGGCCCCGCTCTTGCAAGAGCGCCATGGAAGTCTCGCTTGGTCGTACCTCGTGTCCCGTGTCCTTCCTTTGGCACTGGATGAGTGAGGGCGTTTCTCACAAATTGGGGGCTTATCTGGGATCTCTGTGACTACAGGACTAGGACCCTGACAGACCGGCAGACGCAGCCCCCAGTTTCGGGTGCCTGCTCGGCCTGGGTGCTCCGGCTTCTCGCGAGACTGCAGATGCCCCGAGACCTCGCCGAGGACCGCCGGAGCCAGGCTGAGGCGGGAAAGCGGGCCGCGGGCGGGAAAGCGGGTCCCGAGCAGCCGGGCCACCTCGGCGCAGGCCCAGGTAGGAGATGGGTCTGTCCTGCTGCCTTGGGGGCGTTTGCGGCAGTCAGGGAAGGACCCGGATGTATCCGAGATTCGGAGCAAGTGCCCAGTCGCTATCTATCTTGGGTTCCGCTCTCCCCGAGGGCAGCGGCCAGATGTAAGGGGGCCTGACCGGTGGGGGAATCTTCCAGAAGGCGTGAGTACATGAGGGAGAACGAGGCCGGGAGATGGCTGACCTGAGGCCAAGTGGGAAATGGGAATTCTAGACCTAGAGCACAGAAGGGAGGAAGTGAGGAATCTCCTCAGTCCCTCAGATTGTCCCTTGCGGGGAGTGTTAAAATGCTGGGAAAGTAATTCCCCAACGAAGAGCAAGGAGAAACAGAAAGTGATTAAATGCTGCTGTTTTATTTGGACCAAAGAACCAATTCATAAACCTTTGGTCTTTTGGCCCCAGTTTGGCCCAGACAGGACTGGGTCTGCCTGGCCTTCGTCCTCTATGAATGACGAATCCTTATCCGGCCAGAAGGAAAAAGATTATTCTCTAGCGTGGTTACCAGGAGCACTAGAAAAAAACTTTTAGTTAGTCCTTAAGTCAGGTTGGGGGGAAAAAAAAAAACTTAGTCCTGTGCAAGTTTGCAAGCCCTATTCTTTCACTGAATTTATACTCTGGCTTTTGAACAGATAATACACAGGACTAATCCAAGACCTACAACTAGGGAATTCAATAGGAAGCATCCAGAATTCTGAATGATAAGGGTATTAAGGCTTGTTTAAAAATTCTGTTTGCAGTACCAGCAGGGAATGTGGTGGTTAAGGCGCTGGACTTAGGCATGGTCGATCACAGTTCAAGTCCCCACCTAGCATCTTGCTTTCTCACTTTCTTTCTGTCTCTCATTCTGGTAAGTGCGTCTTGCTTTCTTACTTTCTGTCTCTCACTCTGATGAGTGCACAAATTAAAATAATATTAGTAAATAAAAGTAAATAAATAATTTTTTAAAAACTATCTGCGGGACCAGCAGTTGGCATAATGGCTACATTGCTGGACTCCCATGTAGTGAAGCACGGTTCAAGTCCCAGACCCAGTGGCTTAAACTTACACCAGTAGCATGTATGTGCGTGCCCAAGATCCTAAGAAGAGAATGGAGGAAAAGGGATTGTGGCATGGCCATCCCCCTTGGGAGGTGATTTCTCGCTTTCTCTCTCTCTGTCTCTCTGGTGAGTGCACGTGCCCTAAAGCAAAAATCTCTTCAAAAAAAAAAAAAGAAGAACATTCATACAGATTAATTTAAATGCTGTTCAAGTGTATGTGACTTAGGTAAATAAGCCAGTTTCAAATGTGATAAAAGAAAAAGTTTAACCAATGATGAAAAGCTTCACAGTTTCCAACATATATTGGGTCATCAGAAAAGTCATGATGCATTTTTGCATAGAAAAAAAACCAAAAAATATGTTATGACTTTTCTGACAACCCAATATTTTGCCCAGGGATTATTAGGCAACAATGTATTTGTTTTAATATGATTGGTTTAATGAAACAGCCAGTGTTTATATGTTGTATGTTACATGATGGATATCTGACCAACTAGAAAAATGGATTAATGACTAGCCTGTAATATCTTGTTTCTCACAGATAATTGGTACAAAATGGTTAAACAAAAGTTTTGAGTGCTGGTAGACAGGGCTGACTTTTATTTTTTTAATTACTTTTTTAATTTTAATTATTATTTTATTTGCTGTAGGACACATGTGCTTGTGAGAGAGAGAGAGAGAGAGGAAGTAAATAAGAAAGCAAGAAGCTAGATCTAAGACTCAAACCACGGTTAGCCATGTAGGAAGCTCACTCCTTAACCACTTTGCCACCTGATGGCCCCAAGACTGACTTTTCTACAGTTTGATCTTTGATTCTACTATGGCTTAGTTACAGGACTAGTGATTTAAAGGTATAAAAAGCAAGTTCTGTAAAGAAAATTTTATATGTGATCAAGGATATCTAATATTAAAAAGAAAGTATAAGGTTTTCTAGAAAATTTGGGTATTAATATCAAGAGTATTATATCAATAATGATAGGGACCAGTAGTTAGCGTAATGGCTATGTCGCTGGACTCCCATGTAGTCGACCACAGTTCATGTCCCAGACCCGGTGGCTTAAAACTCACGCCGGGCACATGTGCGTGCATGCCCAAGATCCCAAGAGGAGAACGGAGGGGAAGGGATTGCGGCGTGGCCATCCGCCCTGGGGGGTGATTTCTCGCTGTCTCTCTGTCCTGTCTGTCTGGCGAACACACGCGCCCTATAGCAAAAACCTCTAAAAAAAATGATATAAAAGTATTAAAATAACAATGTTTTTGTTTTTGTTGTTTGTTTTTGAGACGTATTTGCTATAGGGCGCATGCGCTCACCAGAAAGACAGAGATAGGAAGCAAGCAGTCTCCCCCCAGGGGAGATGGCCATGCCACAGTCCCTTCTCCTCCATTCTCCTCTCAGGATCTTGGATGCACACGCTCCGGCATAAGTTTAAGCCAACAGGTCCGGGACTCGCACTGCGGTTGAATACATGGGAGTCCAGAGACATAGCCATTACACCAACTGCTGGTCCCAAACAACAAGGGTTTTGAAGTTCTGATTTGCTCTGAAATAAGATTATAAAAGGGTTTGTTTACTTTTAGTAATTAAAAAAAGTTCTGTTTTTCTCAAGATAATTTGTTGCATTTTGTGCTATCTTTTGGTATATCTTTGATTACTTAAGAAGTAAGTCTTCTAAATATTCTAAGAGCTAAGTTTTTCAATATGTTTGTCTTATTATCTGTTAGGGTGCTCTCACCAATACATTGGGGCAAGCTGTAAAAAATTCACAAAGACAGAAAGCAGATAAAGAATGTATTCACTTTCCCATAGCAGAAAAATTGACCAGGCGTGAAAACAAGTAGATTTATTGGGATGTGAGAGAAAAAAAAAGGAGGGACTATGTCTGAGTAATTATGGAGCTCTATATGTTGCTCATTGGGATGTTTTGGTTTGGTTTTCTTTTCTTTTATTGTTTTTTAGAGAAATTTTTGATATAGGGCACGTGTACTTGCTGGAGATACAGAGATAGGCAGTGATAGGGAAAGTAAGAAATCACCCCCCCCCCCAAAGGGCATGACCGCACGGCAATCTCTTCTCCTCTTGGGATTTTGGGCATATGTGCACATGTGCTTGGCATGAGTTTCAGGCCACTGGGTCCAGGACTCAAATCGTGGTTGGATGTATAGGAGTATAACACCTTAACCACTATGCCATGTACTGGTCCCAGTCCTTGGGTCATTTTGTTATCTCTGGAAGTCATATGTGACTATTATAGTCTACCATGTAGTCTGTCTTTAGCTCTGGTGTCAATAGAAACTGAGTTAACCCTGTTTTATCTGTAAGGTGCTTGGGAAACATTTAACTTTAATTTTCTGCTAAGAGTTAAGTATTTAAGCTTTTCACAATCTTTGACAAGATTTCCCCAAAATCAAATTCTAAATTAAATTCTTTAACTTCAAAATAACTTTTGGATATTTACAGAAGGCCCAAAACATCCAAAAGAGAGATGTTAAAACCAGTAAGACTAATGTTAAAAGATATGGGGAGTATTGTCAAATTGAGTAATTTTAGATTTCTTTGAATCATACTTGAATTACATATATATGGATATGTTATGTGTGTATTTGTGATTGTATGTATGTATGTATGTGTATATTTATGTATGTATTGTGTTTGAAAATGATTTGAGATTCCCAGGAATCTATGGTGTGATATTTATCTGTCATGTTGTAGGTTATTATGTTAAACTGGTGTATGTCACAGATACAGCCAAATTTCTCTGTCAATTGTAAATTCTTGTCAGATCTTTAACTGTGGTTGATTCATGTCTTATTGTCCATGGTTGAATGCTTTGTTTGATGGCTTTCTAAAAGCTTTTTGCAAAAGACTATAATGCTAAACTTTTGTGTCTTTAAGGAAATTCTTGAAGAGGATGGGAAGAGGATGTACTCTTCTAAGTATAGGATTCTGACAATCTAATCACTAAATTGGGTAACAAATTTCTAGTTTCTATGAGAAAATTGATTGGTTTTCTAAACTGCTAAGCCAACCATTAAACACAACCAGAAGTAACCAAAAGCAAGGAAATGTATTGATAGGATGGCCTGCTAAGTCAGCCAACACCAAAATTGTTAAGCTATGCCACTTCCTGGCCCACTGTCTAAGATCAAGTGGAAATTGTCAAGACCTGTAATTGAGACTGATCCAAGTCAAATTACCTGTGACAGTCTATTTAATAAGCAGTGCTGCACACCTGAGTTAAAGAGGTAAACTTGGTATAAAAGGATGTGAATCCAGTATTAAGCATGGACTCATGGAGAACATGGATGACCACCTGGTATTTCCTGAGTCTTCCTTATAGCTCTCGTTATGAAGTTAACATACTTTGTTTATTCCTGTCATCAGTCTTTTAGATTTTACAGAAATGAAAGATATTGGCTCATTCTATTAATAAAATTATGTTCTATGTTGAGAAATTTGTTAGTGTTTTTGGTTTTGTTGTTTGTTTATACATGATCATAAACTGCTGGTATATGGTATCAATAAAAATAAAGGTTGCTAAGAGTTTAAAATTCTGGTTAATATAAATATATGTAATTCTACATATAAGGTTACAAGCTTAATGGCTTCTCCAGGAGATACCAGATTCCACAGGGTGGGGGAGAGGAGAGATAAACATAAATACTTAGTAAAACCTCTTTTAAAAAAAATTTATTTAATTTTATTTATTATTGTTATTTCTTAACTTGACCAGAGAGAAAGAGGGAAAGTGAGAAAGCAAGCCTCCAGAACCAGAACTTGAAATAGTCAGCCATGTGGGAGTGTAACACCTTAGCCACCACGCCACCTGCTGGCCCTAGTAAAACCTTTTTGAAGGCACTTCCATTGGAGATTCTCTTTAGAAAAAAATCCCCTTTCAACTCACCTACCCTCCAAGTTAAAGCGTTCCAGTTTCCCCTTAGCACACTTGCTTACCAAGCAGCAAAAGATCAATTCAGACTGGCCAGCCATCTCCACATAGGACAGACATTCAGGCAGGAATCCTAACACTGACTTTGGGAGGGCCTCTGTATGGGAGACAGGGGCTAGGGCACCCCTGTCCAGGGACCTGGTAGGGCAGGGGTCAAGGCATGGAGTAGGATACCTTTAAAGTCTTGCTTCACTGTTCCTCGTGTCTCCATGTCCATTCTTCAGCACTGGATGGGTGAGCACCTTTCTTCTTGCTTGTAGAGAAGCAAGAGTAAACAAATATAACATGATGTAATCCTAATTTTTACACCTCAGTTGAGTGATTCATATAGAAAAGAATTTAATCATCCAAAGTTACAGAACGGGTTTTCAGGATCATAGCTGAACTCTTTAAATAATGTGTCTATACTAATCCAAAAAAACGACTGCAAACTATTATCTGGGTTTTTCTCAAGACCATAGTGAATGTCTTTCACCACCTGCACAGTTCTTAAAGTGTTACATATAAAAGATCTATTCAAGATTGGATACTAGTAATAAGATTAGAGAGCTTTCTGCTAGTTCTTACAGATTGTTTCATTGTAGGAAGCCCCTAGAAACCAGCCTAACTCAACTCACTCTGAAAGCCAAATCACAAAATCTGGGACTACTTTAAGTTGAATAATCAGCAAGGAGTTCTTGGACTTTAAATACTTATAACTTCTTCCATGTAATAAGAACAACAACTCAAGCATCTCTTATAGAATTTTTTTTTTTGAGAGGTTTTTGCTTTAGGGTGTGTGCACTTGCCAGAAATAGAGAGACAGAGAGACAGAAAGCAAGAAATCACCCGCCCCCAGGGGGGATGGCCATGCCGCAATCACTTCATTCTCCTCTCGGGATCTTGAGCATGCACGCACACGTGCCCTGCATGAGTTTAAGCCGCCCAGTCTGGGACTCAAACCACGGTCGACTACATGGGAATCCAGCGACCTAACCATTGTGCCATCTGCTTGTCCCTCTTATTGAATTTTTTAGAGCTTATTCCTTTCTTTTTTTCTTTCTTTATTCCTTTTGGTGAAAAAGTGTGTATTTAGAATTAGCCAGCTGGACTCACTTTAGATGATCCCAATTTTGTTGGCAACATCCAAAGCATAATAATCAGGAGTCAGTCACACATATGCCTTCTTCTCTCCATCAGGCCTGATTAGAGTGATGACCTTGGCCACATCAATATCATAGAGTTTTTTCACAGCCTGTTTGATCTGGTGCTTGTTGGCCTTGACATCCACAATGAACACAAGTGCATTGTCCTCTATCTTCTTCATGACAGACTCAGTTGCCAGGGGAAACGTGATGATGGCATAGTGGTCAAGCTTTTTTCTCCTGGGGGGTGCCCTTCCCTAGGATAGTTGGGCTGCTCCCACAGACGAAGAGTCTTGGGTCTCCAGAAGTTGAGTGATGTGTGGCTCTTCTTTCTTTTGTGGCTGTGGAAGCCTTTCAGCACTGCCTTCTTGGACTTCAAAGCCTTTGCTTTAGCTTCAGCTTTGGGAGAGGCAAGAGCTTCCTTCTTCGCTTTCAGTGCCATCTTGGCAAAAAGCATTCCATTATTTATACACAAATTGTCCTTTCTGAAAGCACTATTTTAGGCCTTTGAGTCAAAGATCCTTGCCATCATATCTTTGAGATCTTACACCCTAACTCAGAAGTAGTGATAATTAAGGCACTGGATTCCCATATGGCTGACCATGGTTCAAGTCCTGGACCCAGCAACTTGAAACTCACAACAGGCACATATGCGTGTGTGCCCAAAATCCCAGCAGAAGGATGGAGGAGAAGGGATTGCAACATGGCCATCTCTCCTGGGTGAGGGTGATTTCTCACGTTCCTTCTCACTGTATTTCTCTTTCTCTCCAACGAGTACACATGACCTATGACAAAAACCTTAAAAAAAAAATAGAGACAGACAATAGATAACATACATTTTAAACGAGTAAGTCATATATTGTGTTTGAAGATAGCAATAACTATGGGAAAAAGAAAAAGTAGGGTAGAGTAAGATGAACAGGGTAGACCAGAATAGGGTGGGGCTGCTCCAGAATTTTCATACTTAGTAACTGGAAGGATAGTATTGTCACTGCTGATATTGGAATGATGGAGGGAAGAACAGTGTGCCAGAGGGGAAAGAGGTGGGGCATGTGGACCAGGGTTCAGAGATCAGGAGTTCTGCTTTGGATATGCTGAGATTGAATGTCTATTAGAAATGAGTATCTATTGGGACTGGCAGGTGGCATGGTGGTTAAAGGTGCTGGACTCCCACATGGCCAACTGCAGTTCAAGACCTGGACTTGATGGCTTGCTTTCTCACTTTCCCTCTCTCTCTGTCTGGTGAAAGTAGAAAATAATAATAATAAATAAAGTTAAATAAAATAAGTATTAAAAAAAAAGAAATGAGCATCTGTCTGATGTAGATTTCATTCTACTTTAAGTTGCAGTGGGAAATTGATTTTCTTCACACTCACTCAGAGATGGGAGGAAATTAGAAATCCCTAAAGAAAAACAAAGAAACAGATGTTCAAATAAAGCATTAGCCTTCTAATGAAAATCGTCTATAAATATCTTGAGTTTTGATAAGAACAAAGTTAGAATCTTTTTGTCTAGTAATGAACACATTCACATACAAATAGTCATACCGGGTTTTACTTTCCATGTAAAAATCATGTAATAAACTTCATAAGGAACACACACTGGCCTCCTGAAAGAGAGAGAAGTAAACTGTAAACCACATGGGTATTATCTGTTGCAGATATTTTATGGTTTAATCAACTGGACTAGGGAGAAATGTTCACATATTGAAATATTCACTTTGTAAGCTAAATAAGGTGATTGAATGTATTTAAAAAAGTAATAAAAATAAATAAATATTTAAAAAAAACTATAAACCACATGGAGAATTTTCACAAAGACAAGAAACAAACTTCCTTAGGGATCTGAAAATCTAACACCAGCTACTTTTTTCTACTCTAGTTGCACAAATTCTCATTGTCCAGAGACTCAGATTTTAAAAAAAAGAATGTTATAACCAAGGAAATGTCAACAATGGACATTACC
>NW_006159560.1:321950-354733 GCF_000334495.1 Tupaia belangeri chinensis
CTCCCCCCACTTTGTCCCTCTCTGGTCAAATTTAAATAAATAAATAAATAAATAAATAAAGTTAAATAAAATAATTCTTTTCTTTCTTTCTTTCTTTTTTTTTTTTTGGAGAGGTTTTTGCTATAGGGCGCTTGTGCTCACCAGAAAGACAGAGAGACAAAGAGACAGAAAGAGAGAAACCACCCCCCCCAGCAGGGATGGCCACACCACAATCCCTTCTCCTTTCTCCTTTTGGGATCTTGGGCACGCACGCACATGCGCCCGGCATGAGTTTAAGCCACTGGGTCCAGGACTTGAACTGCGATCGACTACATGGAAGTCCGGTGACATAGCCATTACGCTAACTGCTGGTCCCAAATAAAATAATTCTTAAAATGAAACAAAACTTTGTAAAGGCCCAACCTAAAATAGTGCCTTCATGGAGGATAATTTGTGAATAAATGATGGAATAAGCTATAAAAAAATTCCATAAGAGATGCTTGAGTTAGCTGTTTTTATTGCCTAGAAGAAGTTATAAGTATTCAATATCCAAGAACCTCTTGCTGATTATTCAACTTAAAGTGGTCCCAGATTTGCTTGATTTGGCTTTCAAAGGGAGTGAGTTGGGTTCGACTGGTTTCTAGGTACTTCTGCAATGAAATAGACTGTAAGAACTAGCAGAAAGCACTCTAATCTTACTAGTAGTATCCAGTCTTTAAGAAATCTTTTATATGTAACACTTCGAGAACTGGTGCATGTGATGAAAGACACATAGGAGGAGACCCACCCTGAGTGCCAGGCATGGTAGTGATGCCTTTAGTCCTAGCTACTTAGGAGGATGAGGCAGGAGGATCATGAACCAGAGTCTTACCTGGGCAGCATAGCAAGACCCTATCTAAAAAAGTGCCAGGTGTAGTGGTGGGCCCCTAATCCCGGCTACTCAGGAAGCTGACAAAGGAAGACCTGACACTGTGAGAGACCTTGTCTTAAAAAAGAGGAGGGGGCCAGAAGTTGGCATGATGTTTAAGGTGCTAGATTCCCACATAGCCAACCATGGTTTGAGCACTGGACCCAGCAGCTTGAAAATCACACTGGGTGCATGTAAGTGCGTGCCCAAAATCTCAGGAGGAGAATGGCAAAGAGAGAATTGCGGCATGGCCATCCCCTGTGGGGAGTGATTTTTTTACTTTTCTCTCTGTCTCTCCCCTGTGAGCACGCATCCCCTATGTCAAAAAAAAAAAAAAAGAAAACAAAAAACAAAAAAAAAGGAAGACCTCATAAAAATCTCTAATTTTATGAAACCTAGGTACTATAAAATGGCTATGTAATCTGTGGGACCAGTAGTTAGCGTAATGGCTATGTCGCTGGAATTCCAAGTAGTTGAACGTGGTTCGCATCCTGGATCCGGGGGCTTAAAACTCACGCCGGGTGCATGTGCATGCGTGCCCAAGCTCCCGAGAGGAGAGCGGAGGAGAAGGGATTGTGGCGTGGCCATCCCCTCCTGGGGGCTTGCTTTCTGTCTCTCTGTCTGTCTCTGTCTTTCTGGCGAACGCATGCACCCTATAGCAAAAACCTCCAAAAAGAAAAAAAAAAAAAAGGTTATATAATCTGTTAAAAATAAATTTAATTTACAAAATAAAATTGACTATATGTATTTTTGTGGTTGCTTTTTTTTTTTTTCATAGGGTGTATGAACTCACTAGAGAGCAACAGAGAGAGGGGAAAGTGAGAAATAATCCCCCAGGGGGGATGGCCCCTGCAATCCTTTCTCCTCTGTTCTCCTTCTGGGGCTTTGGGCATACACACACACACACACACACACACACACACACACCACATAATTTTCAAGCTGCTAGGTCTAGGGCTCAAACCATGGTCAGCCATGTGGACGTTCAATGCTTTAGCTACCATGCCACCTGCTGGCCCCCAAATTGACAATATATTGACATTAAAAAAAAAAAAAAAAGCTCTCTTGGGACCAGCAGATGGCATAATGGCTATGTCGCTGGACTCCCATGTAGTCAACCTTGGTTCAAGTCCTAGAACTGGTGGTTTTAACTCATGCTGGGCACGTGTGCGTGCATGCCCAAGATCCTGAGAGGAGAATGGAGAAGGGATCATTGCATGGCCATCCCCCCTGGAGGATGATTTCTCACTTTCTGTCTCTCTGTCTCTGTCTTTCTGGTGAGCACAACACATGCCCTACAGCAAAAATCTCTCAAAAAACAAACAAACAAACAAACAAAAAAACCTCTCTCAATAAACTAAGTTGAAAACTTTCAAGAAGTGAAAGAGTAAGGGTTTGCTGCTCCCCGTGACTACATTATGATTTTGTATAGCTGAAAAATCTCTCCCTCTATATCTCTTCCAGGACTTCCCAACTGAGATCTCGTTTTTCCCTGTTTTAGTCTGTGCCCCAATTAATTCTGGAGAACACAAAATATTCTTTCATAGTATCCCTCGATTTCGTGATTCTAAAGTACTATATTTGGGACCTGCAGATGACATAATGGTTACATTGCTGGATTCCCACGTAGGCGATTGTGGTTCATGTCCCAAATCCACCAGCTTAAAACTCACACCAGGTGCTTATGCATGCATGCATGCCCAAAATCTCTAGAGGAGAATGGAAGAGAAGGTATTGAGGTGAGGCCATCCCCCCCCCCAGGGGTGATGTCTTGCTTTCTGTCTCTGTTTCTTTCTGTCTCTTTTGTGAGCTCACACAACCTAAAGCAAAAAAATCTCTTAAATAAAAAAACCTAAGTACTAGATTCATGTTAAGCAGTTTGTAAAACCACAATGGGTTGGAAATACACACACATGCACACATATGCTATACATGGATACCCACATGATAGATATAAATGCAATATACAAATCTATGCACATGTACATAACATGCATATATACACACACATGCATTTTGTTCTTTAGTATCTTTTCAGGTCTTTAGCATGTTCTTGTAGATGCCTTAGTAGAGACTCAGCCAACGTTGCTTTTTATTGATTGCTCCTAAGTGTCTCTGAAGTTTAATTTAACTTTTGAGGCTACATTTGGGATCATTTGTTCTCCATCCACTTTTCTCCACAAGAAAATGGGTTGGAAATGATGAAAGGGATTAATTTTAAACATTTTAAAAGTTATTTCTGAGTCCAGTCTTCAATAACCATAAATGGATGTTTAAAAGATTTTTGTAAAAAATGTAATTAGAAAAGAAAATTTCATTTGGCTCATAGCTTCAGGCGGCGTGAAAAGAATCAGATTACTTGGATTTGGCCAAGATTTCTGCTTGATTAACATTTTATGATTCATTTAAAACATCATATAAATTCTAGAGCATAACTTAGCCAAGCCAGATATAATAAATGTTAACATTTATTATATCTGAGAAATCATTTGGTTTATTTTCATTTCTGTAATGTTCGACTAATGTAAAAAAAAATGCATGTTAGCTATGAGTAAAAATGTGTTAAGCTAAAGAGTTACCATGATACTGCTTTAAGCCTGTTTATCAGAGAATAATCTCATTCTCTAGCTTTTAAGGAAAAGAGGCAACTATCTCAGTTAATTACTGTTTCATTGCTAGTACCCCAGAGCAGGCACAGTTAAGTGTTCAATGTTCCAAAGTAATTGGCTAGGACTTAGAAGAACCAGGACATATAAATTTTCACTAACAACTTAAGCTAATTGCCAAAATGGAAATAAATACAAGAATTTAGTGGCTACCCCACACTGAAATAAAAGGAACAACTAACAGTAAACACAGTCCAAGAACACAAATTCAA
This sequence comes from Tupaia belangeri chinensis, assembly GCF_000334495.1. NCBI lineage: Eukaryota > Metazoa > Chordata > Mammalia > Scandentia > Tupaiidae > Tupaia > Tupaia belangeri. Next base: position 325,715 of record NW_006159560.1, read on the forward strand.
TGAAACCTGTGCAAGTTACAAGACACTTTAATTGGGATTTCAAATCAAATGATGTGCTCAGATGGCCTCAGTTTAATCACTCTGCAACACACCTGAGAGGGAACTGTCTATGTCAGCCAGGGGCTACCCTGAGTAACAACTCTTGGCTTTTTTCCAGGATATACCCTAGTGAAATCAGCATCCATGAACGCATAAAAATGTCCCAAAAACTTATCATACAAATTGTAAAAGACTGTCTTTATTGCAGCAGAAAAGCCCCAATATACAGCATATTATCTGAGTGATGATGTACTATGGGGAGATGTTGCCACCTAAGTGGTCACCAAATGTTTATGTGCCAGTGAAACAGTAACACACCATAGATCACTGCTCTAAATGGTTTCACAAATTATTATTACGGGTACTGTTTTTAGTGTGGTTGCTTAAAGTCATTAAATAGAGCATATACACTCCAGAACACAGTTCTTTTTGGTTTGTTTGTTTGTTTGTTTTTCTTGCAAAGGTCAACCACACCAAACCATAAAAAAGTGGCTGGTTGAACCTTTCAAGGTGGAGTTTGGTAATAAACCGAAGCAGATGCTTTGCAGCAAGGGAAGGACAGTGCAGTGAGGCGGGATGTGTTTGCAGGGTAAACACTGGGCCAGGGTGGGGGGCGCAGCCTGCATGCTATGTGGTATCTCCCCAGTATGTGAAATATGCCCATGAGGCAAATGGAAGCAGAGAATCGATAGACCATGCCAGTCTCCTAACTTCCTAGTTTTCTTATTTAAATATGTATCAATAGCACCCTTTTATTTCTCTTGAATCCTAGATGTGCTATTCCTGGCAGGCCAGAGACCATGGCCTGTAAGGTCTTGAAGTTCTCAGTCTCCTCTTCCATCCCATTCTCACCCTCTCTTCCTCCATGTTCTCTATGGCCCCATTAGAACAAGCTGCTCCCCCTTCTAACTTCTTTTCTAAGACTATGCCTGCCTGTCTAGGGTCTATACATCCTAGACTCAGCTCAGCTGCCATCTCCTCTATGAAGTATCACCAGTTCCTCTTTACAAAGAACAATTTAGAACAAGAAAGATATGCTTGAACAAAAACAATTCTGTCACTTATAAAATGAGAGTATTAACATGTGTCTTCCTCTCTTCGCTGCCTCTCAGGGCTATTACTGAAATGAAATCTTTAGTATCCTAACTGGCACAAAGTACATATCCATAAACTGCTGATAGAAGGATCATCACCTGTTCTCCCAGAACACGTAGTCATAATTCTATAACACGTTTATCAAATTATATAATAAGTGTCCATTTGTCACTCTCCTCAACTAGATAAGGTCTGCTCAGGTTTGTGTCTCCAGTGATCAGTATATGAGCATGCATACGTTCTTAATTAATGCATGAACAGTAAAGCAATTCATCATCCAATGGACATTTTCCATGTTCTTAGTGTTAAAATATTCTCAGTTGTAGCTTTCAAATATGACTATCGCTTACCCATAGCTATAGATGAAATGGACTAGAAGAGTGTAGTGCCATGGCCTAGAGGGTCAGAAATTAGTAGCATCAGCACTTCTGTAAGGAGAGAGGAAGACAGGCCTAAAAACAGGAAAGTGTTGGGGAGATTGAGTCCCATGAATGTTGAGCCCCTGTGCTAGGGCATGTGGTAAAGTTTGTATGATAGGTGAGGTCACAGTCAAAAATTACAAACAGAAGGAAACCAACCACCACAGAAAAGAATCAACTGATGCAACAAACATACAATCCACAACTTAGGAGTTACTGATGAAAAACCACCACCGATTGTTTCAAACATTTAATGAAATGAAAAAAATTATATAACTTACAAAGCAAAAACAAAACAGACAAGTTAAAAAGCAACTAGACAGAAATACCAAAAATGAAAACTGTAATTAATCATTGCAGTAAAAATTCTACTGTGTTTGTTAAAGAATAGTCTAGGTGGGACTATCAGATGCCATAATGGTTAGGTACCTAGACTCCCACATGGCTGACTGCAAGTTGAGTCCCAGACCCAGGGACTTGAAACTCACAACAGACTCTTGTGTGCTCAAAAATCCTGAGAAGAGAATGGAGGAGAAGGGATTGCAGCATGGCCATCCCCGGGGCGGGGGGGCGGATTTCTCTCTCTCTCCCTCTCTCTCTCTCTCTCTCTCTCTCTCTCTCTCTCTCTCTTTTTTAGGGTGCATGCACTCACCAGAGAGAGAGACAGACAGAAAGCAAGAAATCATCCCCCAAGAGGGATGGCCATGCCGCAGTCTCATCTCCTCCATTCTCCTCTTGGATTCTTGGCACACATGCACACATGTCCAACGTGAGTTTTAAGTCACCAGGTCCAGGACTCGAACTGCAGTCAACTACATGGGTATCTTAACCCCATGTAACTAAGCCACTTAACCATTATACCACCTGCTGTTTCCAATTTCTTGCTTTCTGTCTATCTCTTTATCTCTGTCCATCTCTGGCAAGCGCACACACCATATAGCAAAAATCTCTCTCAAAAAAACAAATAAGTCTAGGCACAAGTAAGGAAAGAACTAGTGAATTGTGGAGTAAATATAATAAGTACAATGACCAGGGGCTAGCAGGTGGTGTGATGGTTACACACTGGACTCCCACATGGCTGACCAAGGTTTGAATCCTGGACCTGTGGCTTGCTTTCTCACTTTCCTTCTCTCCTCACTCGCTCACTTTGGTGAGCACATGTGCCCTATAGCAAATTTAAAAATAATAGTAATAAATAAAAATTAAATAATTCTTAAAAAAAAAAATTACAATGACCTAAAATACAGCTGGGGTCCTGGGACATAAAGATCATGCACAACTTCAATATTTAAAAAGGCTTGGATACACAGAAATGCTGAAAGTAAATTAAATATATAGTAAATTCCTTAGTTAGATTGTCTCTCTTCTCACACCATGTAATACTGTATTAAACACTATACTTCCAGAATGTGAAGGTATTTAAAAAGTTTATGGAAAAATTTAATTAAAATTCAGCTTTATTTTGATGTAAAAATATTTATGAAATCTATGAATACTTTTTTTCATAATACACATTTTCTATGACTTTTTGAATGCTTCTGATATATTCAACAACTACCAATTATTTATGGTATCTTTGATCCATATAAACTAATTCTAGTGACTAGTATTTTTATAAAATTATTTTTTATAATTTGTCTAGTACTGGTCAAATGGTATACTGCTTTTGTTACCAAATTTTTATTTATTCTCAAACATAGACTCTTTTGCCATTTGGGGAAAAAAATAATCATAAAAAACCTTTATTGTTATATATGATGATTATAAAAGTATTTCAGAATCTAGAAAGGATACATGATTGAATCAGATTCTGCCTTCCAACTCCCAAAATCATTTGGTGAACATAACTTAGGGAGTTTAGGCAACCAGATGTAGTTTCTAAGTTTATACTTTATAGTTTAAGTTGTGATTAAAACATGATTAAACGTAAATTTAACTTGACCATTCATGCTGGAAAAATGTTAACACACTTGATAAAAAGAAAGATTTTCATTTATCCCCTTAAACATACAACTGACAAAACGGGAGTCATTGTAAAGTACATCCGTTGATTTTCCTCATTAGAAAGGAGAGAGAGGTTCTGTTAGAATCCTTTGGTCTTTAGATTTCAAAGGTCAGTTGAGTTTCTGGAGTGATTTCTGGCTGTAGGTTAGGGTTGTGTATACAAGGGGACTTCAGAAAGTCCATGAGAAAATGGAATTAAAGTATGAGTTTATCTTGGTGCAAAATTTCCTAAATCCCGGGACCAGCAGAATATTGTTAAACCTTAGCATAATGGCTATGTCTCTGGATTCCCATATAATTGACCATGGTCCAAGTCCCGGACCCAGTGGCTTAAACTCATACTTGGCGCGTGTGTGTGCGTGCCCAAGATCCCAAGAGGAGAATGGAGGAGAAGGGATTGCGGCATGGCCATCCCCCTTGGGGGGTGACTTCTCGCTTTCTGTCTCTCTGTCTCTGTCTTTCCAGCGAGCATGCGCAGCCTATAGCAAAAACCTCTCAAAAAAAATTTTTTTTCTAAATCTGTGTATGTTTTCTTTCTTAATACACCTTTTCCATATGGACCCTCAGACCATCTAGGAGTGGTAGCCCCAGTGATATAAGTAAGTCACACTAGAGCAGGTCTAGCATCAAGTTCAAGACCCACTTGTTAGGAACTGGATGAACCAAAACACAAAATGGCAGAAATCGTCACAGAAAGATCCTGTCTCAAAGGTAAAAATGAATAAAAAGTCTCTGATTTCAGTCTTTCTGGAGCTAGTTTATGAATGTGAAGTGAGAAGGAAATAGACACTTGACATCCTCTGAACTCAGTTGTGAAAGAAACTGAATTTAGTCTCAAGACTAAATTCAATGAAGTAGTAACAAGAATTATAATTCCTCACATTTAACTAACATAATTAGAATTGGGCTCATCTCTAATTCTCATCTCTAATTCCCTGTGGATGTTTATTAAATGGGTGTCACCATTTAATAAACAGAGAAAGAAGCTGAGCGACCTAGTGATGAAGAGTTTAGCCTCATGCTACCCAGTGAATGGCTTAAGTAGCATCCTTTCATCTCTCCATTAATGGAGGGGTTTCACATAGCCCTTGAGCTTAGAGAAGCCAAAGGCCAACCCAGACATTAGTCTCTATAAGAAACTTCTCAACTGGATTTCTCATAATCCCTTGTTCCCTGGCCAGAACTAACATCTTCTTGCCAGAGTTCATCATCTGTCGAGCTGCTAAGCTTTAACCTCATCTCTTCCCTTCTAGTCTAGCACTAAATCCTGGCCTCCTAAAGGCCTCCCAGTACTTCTCTCTCCCCAACTGCCACAGCCATACTAAACCACCATGATCCCTCCTTGGATTACAGGCAGCCCAGCCTTCAGACTTGCCCTGTCCACTCAGTTTCCCATCCTGCTGTAACAGTAGTCTCTCTAAAGCTATGTCTGATCAGAACTGCACATTGCTCTGTCTTCTTCAACTCAAGGGTTTCAGCGACATTGGCATAATCTCCACCTTATGAAATGACTTCTTTTTTTCTTTTTTGGAGAGATTTGTGCTATAGGGTGTGTGCGCTTGCCAGACAGAGAGAGACAAAGAGAAAACGAGAAATCACCCCCCAGGGGGGATGGCCATGCCACAGTCCCTTCTCCATTCTCTTCTCGGGATCTTGGGCACACACGCACACACACCCGGCGTGAGTTTAAGCCACTGGGTCCCGGACGCAAACCATGGTCGATTACATGGGAGTCCAGTGACATAGCCATTATGCTAACTACTGGTCCCTGAAATGGCTTATGAAGTAACCCGGGTTATCTGTTTGGCATCATCTTCCATCACTTGCTCCCTTACTTGATATGTTCCAGTCATGCCAGATCATTTTGGCTCCTTTGTTCCACCATACACCTTCATCCTTCTTAGCCAAATCCATGTGTTCCTGCTGCCATGAACATCATCCCTTTCCCCATCTCTTATACTAGCCAATTGCTGTTCACACTGTAAAGCTAGCCTTACTGTCATTTTCTCCAGAAAATCTTGCAATATTTATCTGTCACTTTCCTGTATTCCTACTTACTCCTATGTGTTATAAGGGCAGGGTACAAGTCTTACTTATTCACCACTGAATCCCTAGTATCTACAAAACCCATTTTTCTTTATCTAGTTTTTATTGGAGTATAAAGTAGTTATAAAACATGGCAAATCATAAGTAAATGGCTCATTCAATTTGCAGAGATTGAAGATACTCTGTGTCCAGAGCCCAGATTAAGAAATAGACCATTGTGGATATGCCTGTGATCCTGGCTGGCTGGAAGGCTACAGGGGAGGATCATGGCATTGTGGCCTAGTAAGGCCCTCCCAAGGGTACCTGTCTCTCTCTTCCACTTTCCCTGGAAAGAAATAAAGAGAGAGGGAGGGAGGGAGAAAGGAAGATTTAAAAAAAGAATATTGTTAAACCTTAGAAGCCCCTTCCAGTCTACATACCCCCACAATCCTGATTTATAATAGCATAGATTAATTTCATATTTGCTTTTAGTTTACATAAATTATATAGTACATTTATTTGCCTTTAGTCTGGATTCTTTTGTTCAACATGATGTTGGTAAGATTCACCCATATTGTTGTACATGGCTATAGATCATTTATTCTCACTGTAGTAGTACCCAATAAACATTTCCTAAGTGGAGATAATGAATGAATCAATGATCACTGAAACCCAAAGAGGAAGTAAGTCTCCACATGTCATGAAATGAAGGAAATGGACCAAATCCAGGCTTCTGTCTGCGTCCCCTAAAGTTACAGGAGACCTGAGAAACGGTGCAGTAATATATAACCCATGACTCTCCCCCATGCATAATAATAAATCGAAACATCACAGCTATAGGATCATTCCTTTTCTGTTGTTTTATTTTTAAGGTGTGTCGCCTTCATAATCAGAACCATGGAGCCAGGTGCAAAGGGCATCATCCAAATGATGGTGGCTGGAACACAACCTTCCTGGAAGTTACAAGCAAGCAATACAGGCGTTAAATGCTGGGTTACTTCCTGCTTTTTGTGCTTTACAGTATCCCTTTTCATCTGCCAAACGATCTCTGACTCCCATCTGTCAGGAGTTAGGAACATACAGTGCAAGTTAAGGAAGTAGCCAATTAAGAAGTGGCAGAAAGGGGTAGAATATAGGGACAGAGGGGGGATGCACTGAGAGTGCCATGTGGGGAACTTAATGTGGGTCCCAATCTGGACTCAGGTGAAAATCACTTGGAGAGAATATTGATGACCAAGTTCCACCCCAGACCAACTCTTTTAGGAGTGCTGGAGGTGAACCTCTAAGATCCCCAGGTGAGTCCCACCTGCAACTAAAAAGACAATAAAGAGACACACCTGTAATTGTTCTGAAACTTTTTTTATGGGGCAAAGTCACATGGAGAACTCTCTCAGTCCCATCCACACCACCCCTAGAAGATCAGATCCAGTTGGTCTGAGTGAGCCTAAGGATGATCTCCCCATGATCTGAGGAAAGAGGAAACCCTAAAGGAAAGACGGTTAATGAGGATGGAGAAGGAAAGAGGTGGAACATTAATGACGAAGATAACTCTTCCTAGCCTTGGTCCAGAGCGAGCACACTAAAATTCAGTCCTCAAAGAGGTAACAGATTTTATTCATTTTTTTCTTAAAAGGAATGTTCATATAGAATAACAGAAATTATGAGTACTTATTTAAATTTCACCTGTCCTTAAATTTAAATCTTCCTGGAAATGTGAATATTACTGAACCAACACCTTTTCCCCTTCCTTTACCCAGCAGGAAACCCACCACAGTGTGAAGAGGACATGCTGTTGAGTAGGTTCTACAATGCATCATTTTCTAAAACAGCGGCTCTATAACTTGAGTGTGCTCTGATAGGGTGATTTGCTGATTCTAATAAGCATTAAAGTAAATACTAGACAGCTTTCAGGAAAGCCAGCACATGCACCCTGTAGCAAATTTTTATTCAATAACCAGTTGTGGAGAATGCATTCAGTGGTTTTGAAGTGTCTCATTAAAAGATATGAAGAATTAGAGAATTTCACATTTTTCCCCCTCTTAACACCTGCTAAATCATTTAATCATCTGTTTCCAAATTCTAAGAGATGGCAATGTAAAGAATACTAGACAGCATGGGGCTAGCAGATAGTATAGGGGTTAAAATGCTAGACTCCCACACGGCTGACCACAGTTTCAGTCCCAGACCTGGAGGCTTGCTTTCTCACTTTCTCTCTCTCTTTCTCTCTGTGATCAAATTAGGGGAAAAAATGATAATAATGAATAAAATTAAATAATTCTTTTTTAAAAAAGAATACTAGACAGCAACTATTGCACCAGTTATTAGTCAACAAAATTTAAGAGTGTATCCTTGATCAAGGGCAGATAGTTCTAGCCATCTAAATAAGAACCCGTGGGTGATTCATATTGCTGACATCTGTGTGAGCTTCTCCTCACTCAGCCTTTCTGGACCATACCTGCCTTGCCTGTAGAATGAAGCTACTAATAATAGCTACCATCTACAGAGCTCCTGTATACTGGGGCTCACATGCATACCTTTTACAATACTTTTGTTATATTAGCCTCATTTTAAAAATAAGGAATTTGAGATTTCAAGAAGTTGGGTAAATGACTCAAGGCTCAAGTTTCTCAGGAGAGAAAAAAGAAGTTGGTTTCACTATCCTTGAAGCCTTGGAGGTCAGGGCTCAAGTCTTATACCCTCCCCATTGCAGCACTTGGGTCTAAAACTTGTACTTGCTCATGGTAGGAGCTCAGCAACATTTCTTAAGGCAGTTAATCAACCTACCTCTAAATCCATGTTCTTTATCTTCCCAGTTATTCTACAAGTTGATTATCCCTTATCCAAAATACTTGGACCATTAGTTTTTCAGATTTCAGAGTTTTTGGACTTTGAACTATTTGCATATATATAATGAGATATCGTGGAGATAGGATCCATCTAAACCTGGATCCCATTTAAATCCCATTTAGATCCCTATCTAAATCTGGAATTCATTTACATTTCACATACACTTGACACACGTAGCCTGAAGGTAATTTTATACAATATTTTTGTATTACAACATTTTGACTGTGATCTGTCATACGAGATCAACTGTTTGCATATATATAATGAGATATCGTGGAGATAGGATCCATCTAAACCTGGATCCCATTTAAATCCCATTTAGATCCCTATCTAAATCTGGAATTCATTTACATTTCACATACACTTGACACACGTAGCCTGAAGGTAATTTTATACAATATTTTTGTATTACAACATTTTGACTGTGATCTGTCATACGAGATCAACTGTGGAATATTTTATTACAACATTTTGACTGTGATCTGTCATATGAGAACAACTGGAATATTTTGTTTGTGGTATCATGTCAGTACTCAGAAAATTTCAGATTTTGGATTTGCAGGGCCAGTAAGGTGGCATGGGGGCTAAGGTGGCTGGATTCCCACATAGCTGACTTGCCAGGCCCCTGTGAGTGTGTGTGCCCATCTCAATAAGAGAAGGGATGAGAAAAAGATTGTAAAGTGGACATCCCCCTGCGCGGGGTGGTGGTGGTGGTGGTTGCTTGCTTGCTCACACTTTGTCTCAGGTGAGCACATGTACCCTGCAGCAAATTTTTTAAAAGTTTACTTTTTTGATTTTGGATTTTGGTGTTAGGAATGCTCAATCTCTGTGTTACATATGCATTAAAAAATAGACACTGTGTTAACATCCCAAAATTTCATAGAACCATAAGTAGAAATTTCTTGAGAATTCAGCAGTTTGTTTCAAGGGAATTATGTGTGTGTGGTGGGGTGTGGATGCAAAGTTATTGGGAGGCAACCAGAGTCTACATGGACTCCCCACTTTCTTGGTTTTGTGACTTTAAGGCCAGTGAGCTAACTTCAGTTTCCTCATCTGAAAGAGGCAGTGTGAATTCAGTGATCCCTGTGGCTCATTCAAACACTAAACTTCTATCATATACACTCCTTTTTTATTTTAATAAAAAGTCTAACCACCACCCCTATTTTAAATATCCCCACATATTCAATACCCAGGGGAAAATCCACCCAATTTGCACAGGAGTGCCTCTAAACAGAGCTACTTATTCAGACCTTTGCATACCATATTGATCCTGGGATCAGCAGTCCTTCTCCACTCTATTTTTAGTCCATAGGTAATCTCTTTTTTAGATGACAGAGATGGACATATCAGATATTATATTCAGAATAAGCAAAATACTTCCATTTTACTCAATATTCTTTGAGTTCTCTTTTGGGCAATCAAAGATTGTTCCACAGAGTATTTTAGGGAACTGCAGAAATCTATGCAAATAAAAATTTATTTATTTATTTATTTATTTATTTTTTTATTTTATTTTGTGGGGGAGAGCTATAGGGTACATGCGCTCACCAGAGAGACAGAAAGTGAGAAATCACCCCCCAGGGAGGCTGGCCACACCACAATCCCTTCTCCTCCATTCTCCTCTCAGGATCTTGGGCACGCACGCACACACGCCCAGTGTGAGTTTAAGTCACTGGGTCCAGGACTCGAACCATGGTCAACTACATAGCTATTACGCTAACTGCTGATCCCAAAATCTTTTTTTAGATAGAGACCATGTTCAGGACTTGAGAAGAGCCAGTGAGTAAGATTATTACAGGTTTAGAATGTTAACTTCCCAGTTTTGATCATAGGCTTGCTGCTATACAGTAATCCTTAGAACAGGCAGATAAATATAAGAGGTCTTCAAAAAAGTTCATGGAAAATATGTATTGTTTACAAAACAAATGAACAAGTAACTATTCATGGATTTCAAAAAGTTCTTGCACCAAAATAAGCGTGTGCTTTCATTCCATTTTTCCATGAACTTTGGATGTCCCCTTATAAAAACAACAATCTGGAGATACCTATTGGCCACCTAGGACCATGAGTCCTAGGGTTGACATGAGTTGACATGGGTCAACTGCCATATCAGGGCTTCCAACTCCATCTTTAACTTCAGACTTGATTGGACCTCTGCTATCCTTCAAGCATCCCCTTAAAAGTTGGTGTGTTGGAACTTGTTTGTAGGTATTAAGAGGAATCTCAACTCCAAACTGAAAAGGCAGAGCACACAAAAACCCAGACACAACAAGGGTTGCAACCTGCTCTAAAAAATAAGGTGCTGGTGGCCCAGGGAGAGAATGTGAGCTTATCGGGTGAGCAGATTCTCTTTACTGAGGTCTGCCTGTCACGTCAACCTCCCTGCACTGGGAGAAGTACTCCCTTGGAGTGCTTCCTAAAGCATTAATATTAATTTTCTTTCTCACTTTTGGGTCCCCCATTACCTACTGTCTCAAATGCAAGCTTCTCTGCAGGGGCCCCTGCTGCATATTCAGCTGTATATTAACCACCTCTTCCAGGGCTACTCTTACCAAATCATCTCCTTGTTGACAAATTCAGTAATCTGTTTTCAAAGAGTATATAGTATATGTATATAGTATGTGTTCAAAATTGTATATGTAAGAATGCCTAGCACTGAGACAGCAGATGACGTAATGGTTACGTTCCTGGACTGCCACGGTTTCAGTCCCGAATTCAGCAGCTTGAAACTCATGCCAGGTGTGTGTGTGTGTGTGTGTGTGTATGTGTGTATGCACGCATGCATGCCCAAGATCTTGGGAAGAAAAGGGATTGTGGTGTGGCCATGCCCCCTGGGGGTAATTTCTCACTTTCTGTCTCTGTCTCTCCAACAAACACACACACCCTATACCAAAAATCTCTCTTAAAAAAAAAAAAAATGCCTAGCTCTGTGCCAGGCACGTGGAGGATGCTCAATAGCAGTTCATCTATCCACCCCAGCTTGACTTTTGGAGGCTGCAAGAATGATTTTGTCAGTTCCATGAGCACACACGTGATTGTGAGCGGGTGTCTGTTTTTGTCATTTCCAAGTGATCTCTCTGCATGTTCCCAGCTTCCTTCATACAGAAGCCTCCCCAGAGATGAAGTCTTCCTGTTTCCCCTCTAAAGAGAAGGCTTCTGACTCATCTCTCGAAATCTTAAGAATTTGTAGATACAGGATAAAATGCTAATAACCAAAGGGAAAAATAACTATTGCTAAATTGTGGGTTGGGGTGTGGGATATTTATAGTGTGTTATATACAACATTATGGAAACTTGTGAAAAGAACAAGCAAGGGAACTAGCAGTTAGCATAATGGCTATGTTGCTGGACTCCCATGTAGTCGACCGTGGTTCACGTCCCGGACCCGGTGGCTTAAAACTCACGCCGGGCGCGTGTGTGTGCATGCCCAAGATCCCAAGAGGAGAATGGAGGAGAAGGGATTGCGGCATGACCATCCCCCCTGGGGGGTGATTTTTCGCTTTCTATCTTTATGTCTCTCTCTGTCTGTCTGGCGAGCGCATGCGCCCTATAGCGAAAACATCTCCAAAAAAAAAAAACAAGCAATAGTCTAAACAGTGACTGGCTTCATTCTGTACAACAGAGTGGTACTGGCTTTTTGTTTGTTTGTATATTATTATTGCACAGTGAAACCTGGGTCTTTTAGTTGGACAAATAGTGAGATCTCTGCTCCCCTACAGATCACATCTTTTCCACTACAAACCTCTAGGCCTAGCCAGCATTCATACCAGGTGAGAGCTCATGCTTTCATTCATTCAACAAATATTTACTGAGATAATTCTATGACCACAGACTTGTATTATCAGTAGATACTTTGGAGAAGAGCCCTCAAACTTTTCACCTATTAAAAAAACTAGAGAAGTTTGTGAATTATACAAACATTAATAATTACAGTCTGTTGAAATATAGAGACCTCTGTGGTAATATAAAAACTGAGGAAAACAACATTATGTATGTTTGGAGAGATCCTGTATTTTCACATATATAGGATGCTTATCTCTTACCTAAAATGCTTGGGGCCAGAAGGGTCTCAGTTTTGGGGTTTTAGAGTATTTGCATATATGTATTAAAATATCTTGAGGATAGAACCCAAGTGTACACATAAAATTAATTTTTTTCATGTATATCTTATATGCATAGTCTGAAGGTAATTTCCTACAATATTTTTGTATTGTAGCATTTCAATTGTGACCTGTCACATCAGATCAGGTGTGGAATTTTCCACTTTGGATGTCATGTTGGCACTCAAAAAGTTTCAGATATTGGGGCATTTGGGATTCTGGATTTTTTGACTAGGGATGCTCAACCTGTTCTGTTATGTGAATTAGAAAGACAGGTAAAATATTTGTCAGGTAGCAAGCAGGAGAAAGTTTTACAGTGTGAATAGAATGAGCTGAGAAAAAATGTGGGGATGTGCTGTGGAGAACAGTTACTTGCCTGGCCCAGCTTGGAGATACACTATGTTTGTAGAGGAAAATAAGGCAGGGTTGGAGAGGAAGGTTAGAGGATATAAACAGCCTAATTTCCAAGGTAAGGCATTAGGTTTTCATTAAAAATAAATGTAAATCTATTGAAGCATTTTTAACAGCCAAGATCTGTAGTGGGCGGTATGAAGCTTATCCCTCAGATCTTAAAAACTTTGCCTATGGGGGCCAGCAAATGGAATAGTAGTTAAGGTGCTGGACTCCATCATGGGTGACTGTGATTCAAGTTCTGGAACCAGCATTTTGAAACTCATGCTAGGCACATGTGTGCATATACCCAAAATCCTGAGAGGAGAATGGAGAAAAAGGGATTGCTGCGTGGCCATCCACTCACTGGGGCAATTACTTGCTTTCAGTGTCTGTCTCTCCAGTGAGAGCACATGCCCTGTAGCAAAAATCTCTAAGAAAAAAAAAAAAAAAACTCAGGAACAAAACAAAACCCCAAAACTTTACCTATGAGTTGGTTAAGATCTTCAGCAAACTTTGACTGGAATTACTGGCATAGTAGCCAGTCTCCAAGCTGAAACTAATTACCTGGTCTAATTCACAAATAAGTACATGGTTTATTGTGCAGTATCTCTGTGGTTTAACATATTAAACTCTCCTGTAGTCGGGTCTCTACCTAATTTTCCTACTATATTGTTAGCTCCTTGACAACAGAGATAGTACCTCACCAGTCTATGCCGCCCTGGCAGTCAGCACATTGACATGTAGTAGGTTCTTCATGATGTTTGATTCACGGAGTGAATGAGTGAGAATATGCAGGCAGGTTAGCCAGCCTGGGGGTTATTGTGGCGAACGAAAGGAGATACAAAGGCTTGAGCTGAGATCACAGCCTCAGGAATAGACAAGAAATATATTGCAGCAATAGGTTAAGTCCTAGAGGGACCAGCAGTTAATGTAATGGCTATGTCGCTGTATTCCCATGTAGTCGACCGCGGTTCGAGTCCCAGACTCAGTGGCTTAAACTCACACTGGGTGCATGTGTGTGCATGCCCAAGATCCCGAGAAGAGAACGGAGGAGAAGAGATTGCGGTGTGGCCATCCCCCGGGATGTAATTTCTCGCTCTCTGTCTCTCTGTCTCTGGCGAGTGCACGTGCCCTATAGCAAAAACCCCTCCAAAAAAAAAAAAGTCCGAGAGCAGTCTAAAATGATAGTGTAAAATACACCCCATTTCTCTTTCAGAAGTTACAGGTCACCGTAGTAAATAATGACTTAAGGAAAATATAGGAAACACCTTTTGTTTTCCTGCCTTATGTGCATACATTCGTGTGCACATATGCACATGTGCATACACACCATACCTGATTTTTTATTTCACTACTAATTAAGAAGCAAAATAAATGAATAACAATGATTTTTTTAAAAAAGCATTGGGAGCCAAAAGAAGCAAATAAATAACAAGTTTTCTGAACACGGTAGCTCATTAAGAAATAACGATGATTGGGACCAGTGGGTGGCATGGGTGGCTAAGGCACTGGATTCTCACATGGTTGACCATGGTTTGAGTCCTGGTCCTGGTTGCTTGCTTTCTCACTTTGCCTCTCTCTCTATCTCTCTCTGACCAAATTAATAATAATAATAATAAATTAAATTTTTAATTGAGTTTAAAAAAAGTGAAAGCAATGATTAACAATATATACTTAGAAATAGTCATAATAAAACCAATGATATAATATTTTTACCATCATAAAAGAAAAATTATCAGGGCCAGCCAGTGGCCTGGTGGTTGGGGTGCTTGACTCCCACATGGCTGATCACAGTTCAAGTCCTGAGCTTGGCACCATGCTTCCTTACTTTTCCTCCCTCCCTCCCTCCCTTCCTCCCTCCCTCCCTCCCTTCCTCCCTCTCTATCCAGTGAGCTCACACGCCCTATAGCAAATTGAAAAATAATAGCAATTAATAAATAAATAATAAAAAAGATAAGAGAAATAAAAAAGCTGAGTTATCATCAATAGTAGAAAAAAATATTACTAGAGCATTTAAAATCTAGAACATTGAAGAGGATCAATGAATGGGCAACTCTCACTGTTGAAGGAATGCAAAATGCTCCAGTATCTTTGAAAGGCTGATAGCTTCTTTCAGAGCCAAACGTTTTCTTACCATTCGATCCAGTAATTGTTAGCCCTTGGTAATTACCCAAAGAAGTCAAAACTTAGGTCCACACAGAAGCCTGCACAGAAACATTTATAGCAGTTTCATTCACATTTGCCGAAACTTGGACAGAGCCAGGAATGTGTCTAAACGGGTGAATGGATAAACAAACTGTGATAAAGTCATATGATGGAATATTATTCAGCAATAAAAAGAAATGAGCTATCAAACCACAAAAAGATACGGAGGAAATATAAATGCATATTGCCAAGTGAAAGTAACCACTCTGAAAGGCCAAATATTGTTATAATTCCAATTGCATGACATCCTAGAAAGGCAAGATTATGACAGTAAACAGATCAGAAGTTGCTAGGAGTTCAGAGGTGAGCAAGGGAGGGAAGTAAATGGAGCACAGGGGCTTTTTCAGCAGTGAGGCTGTTCTCTCTGATACTGTAATGCTAGATCCATTTCATTATACATTTATCAAAGCACATAGAATGTACAGCACGCAGTGAACCCTAATGTAAACTAGGGACTTTAGTTAACGATAACATGTCTGTGTTGGCTCTGATTTTTACCAACTCTGCCACACTCATGCCAAGTATTAAGAGGAAAGGAAACTGTATGTGTGTGAGTAGAGGCAGAGAGGTGTACTAAAACTCTCCATACCTTCTGCTTAATTTTTTTGTAAACCTAAAACTACTTTTAAAAAATGAAGTCCAGGGAACCAGCAGTTAGCGTAATGGCTATGTCGCTGGACTCCCACGTAGTCGACCGCGGTTCGTGTCCCGGACCCGGTGGCTTAAAACTCACGCCGGGCGCGTGTGCGTGCGTGCCCAAGATCCCAGGAGGAGAATGGAGGAGAAGGAATTGCGGCATGACCATCCCCCCTGGGGGGTGATTTCTCGCTTTCTGTCTCTATGTCTCTCTCTGTCTGTCTGGCGAGCGCACGTGCCCTATAGTGGAAAAAAAAAAAAAAGTAGCAATAGTCACTTATTCAAATTATCAGTTGCTTTTACCCAGTTCCCCTGTCATTTTATTTTTTTTAACTTGTTTTTCTCTTTTATACCATAGACTATCTGCAAGGTTCTGACTTAGGAATCGAACTTCAAATAAAATCCCAGAATTTAAAACCAAATCACACATAGTTCTTAATTAAACTAACACGAGAATATAATTGAAATAATAAAGTAAGAATATGCTCCCCATTTCAGAAAAGAGGTATTAAATATTCATGCCATAAATTTATTTACAAACATTCATAGTATGCTCTGTACACTCAAGAGCTTGATACATTTTGAGGGATTACCCCTTTAAAATTTTCTTCCTATCTGTTAAATAGATGAAATAAAACATCCTTATTTATTAAGCAGCAGGTGTCAGGTGGTGTCAGTAAATCCTGACTCTAAGTACTATGTCATTATAATTAGTAACTGACATTTATTTCCTACTGAAAATGGCAAATTCTTCCCCCTGGGCCCTTTTCATAGCAGCCCCCATGAACTACAGAGACTGTAAATCCCTGTTAACCCATCCTAACATGGCGCTGTTGAAGCTCTGTGAATGAGCAAGGACCAAGGTGCAAAAAATGGCTGTACCACATCAAGCCTCCTTACCTCATGCCCTTGTTCCCCTGTGTGCCCCACATCACTTTCTATAGCCTCTACTCTCCAGAAATGCCCAATCCTAGGAAGGATGACTTGATTACATGACACCTGAACCAGGCATGTTCCCTGAGTCTCTCTCACAGGAACATGCAGCCAGAGGACATTATAATGACAAGGAATGGAGGCAAATGGGAAAATTGGACGCTCCAACTCCCAGAGAAAGATCAAGAAACTTATCCCCCTTTATTCAAGCAAGTTTGATTGGGCTTCTGCTTTTGCTAACATCATCCCCAAGAAAGTCAACTATGAAAAGTATGACCAAATTTTCAGGGTAAACTTTTTCTTTTTTAAAATTTTTTTATTTAGATCTTTTTCTGCATTTAATCACTGTCTATTATTACGACATGCCAAGTGAATTTTCCCATCATGAGTACACCATACATCAGTCCAGTTGAAGACATGACCATATACATTATAATCAACAGATGTATTTCCATTTTGGTCCTTTAAGTGTTATGATATCTATGATAACAGACATGAGATTCATGACAGGGACATGTTAGTATGATTTAGCACTGATTAAACCTAGAAAAATTATCAGAGTGTCCCTGGCATATATTTACACTGGATTTAGAATAATAAGAGCTTGGACATTGGCTGCAATAAAAACAAAGTTCAGAAGAAGAATATAATCAAGGGGCCATGAAAGTTACCAGCTATCTCACAACTGAAAAGAAAAGAAAAAAAAAAAAATCACTAAGCCAGGCATACAAGACATTCAAAACACAGGTACAAGGGAGATGTCCAGGACTTAGGAAAGATAGAAGATATTCAAAGGCCATTCTTTTAATTATTCACTGACAAGCTTTGTGTCAGTCTTTTTCCAACATGCCAGGGCTTATAAAGGACTACTAAGGGGCCAGCAGGCAGAAAGGTGATTGAGGCACTGGACTCCCATATAGCCAACCACAGTTGAAGGCCTAGACTTGTTGGCTTGAAAAATCATACTGGGTGCATGTGTGTACATGCCCAAAATCCCAAGAGGAGAATGGAGGAGAGGGGATTGGAGTGTGGCCATTCCCCCAGGAGGGATCCAAGACATATATAAAATGTATATATATATACACACACACACACACACACATGCACATGCACACACACTAATTTATAATATAATAAATTCTTTCAATAACAGATTTTTATTCTCCACATTTTTTCTATTTCACTTCCCTTAAAATACTTTATCTGCAAAAAAAATTCTAGAATTGAGGTGGAATAACTGAGCAGCTAAGTGCCTTTCATGTGGCTTAAATGTATAGAAATACATGTTTGCATATGGATAAACCCAGTGGAGGCTCAAGAACTAGAGGCATATCCGCTGAAATCCTTGAAGTCCTAAGAGGATTGCCACTTGATTTTATCTTGGAAAAGAATAGAACCCTGCTCATTTACATACTTTTTTTTTAATATTAAATTCTCCATAACTTAAAACCATAGGAAAGCATTTATTTTGTAGGAAAATGAAATAATTATTAGTAAGGGAAATTTGGCATGATTATATGCTTAAAGTTTAGATTTCTGTAGCAACAAGCGGTATATTGTAAATGTTGCAACAAGATAAGCTATATATTGCTTTCCTTTAAAAAAAAAAATGCTATAGAGTGTGCATTTGCAAGAGCGAGAGGTGGAGAGGGAGACAGTACCTCCTTCCCCTGCCAGTGGTGTGTGGTCACATCACAATCTCTTCTCCATTTCTCCATCTTGTGAGGATTTCAGGTATGCACACCAGTGTGTTTTTCAAGCCACCAGAACCAGGATTTGACCTGCAGTCGGTCATATGGGATCCAGCTTCCTTAATCACTAGGCTTTGAGGCTAGCCCCTAATTTGCCTTTTAAAAACCACACATGTGAACAGGTATTAGAATCATTAGAAACAATGGACTTACCACCAACAACCTACATACAATGTATGTAGCACATTCAAGGAGGATTTTAAAAGTTACTTGTACCAAAATAAACTCAAACTTTAAAAAAAAAATGTTGCTATAGGGCACATGCACTTACTGAAGAGAGAAAAAGAGACAGAGAAAAGAGAGAGAAAGAAAAAGAGAAATCCCCCTCCACGGGAGATGGCCATGCCTCAATTCTTTCCCTTCCATTCTCCTCTCAAGATTTAGAGTATATATATACACATGCACTGATGTTTTTCATACCACCAGGTCTAGGACTTGAACTAGTCAGTCACATGGTATCCAGCTGCCTTTCCCGCTACACCACTGTCTGGCCCTAAACTTGTATTTTAATTCGATTTTCCACAAACTTTTGAAGTCCTTATGTGCAAAAAACTCACTGTCCATAACTATGTGTGTGAGTCATAGACTGATCTGAGTTAATTATGGCACATCAGGAAAAACATTTTTTTTCAACAAATGGTTCTCTTGTACAAAGATTTCCAAACCCAGCTAGTCATGAAAATTCCATTCTTTAGTAAGTCTAGGAGGAGCCTGATTTGGGGCAAATGACTCATTGTATCTTCTGTTTATAGGATAATTAACAGGAAGTACATTAAACCAGGAAATCCTAAAAAATCATCAGAAAGTATTGGTGCTACAAAAATGATATTTGACCTGACAAAGTCAAGCAATAGCTTCACTCTCTTCCTGATTACATGGGTGTTTGCGGTAACATATCCCTCTAGAGTACTGTCTATGCTTAGACTATGACCTGGATGCTCATTCTATAAAGAAGGCAATTGAGTTCCAAGATACTTGGAGAACAAGCATTTTGACTACTAAACTGAAAAACAACATACTCTAAAACTGAAATTCTCCAAATATGCACAAGTCTGACTTTCATTCAAGAAAAGAATGCTCTTTATATATGAAAATTTGCAGTAGATCTTCCATCTCTTGTCAAATGTAAGATCTACTGTTGGATGCATATACATTTAATAGAGAAAAATCTTCTTTTTATCCTGTTATATATAAAATTCCTAAAAGAACATTTATAAAAATAAGTACTATTCTTTCCAGAACTATATTACTTCATTCATGTTTATCTTTTTCCTCTTGTTAACAGGAAAAAAATTAGCAAATTAAGAGTTGTTCTTTCTATTAAAGACACTCTTAACATAGAAGTGTTGTAGTTAAAGACATTTTCACACTATCTGGACTGCATTTCAACATGAAGTTATTTTTAGAACAGCGCAGTATTCTATAGTCTGTCAGGTATTTAGGTCATCTTTCAACAGATGTCATTTAAAAAGTCATAATTTTGTATACATTATCTCATCTGATCCTTCCAAAAAAATCTTTGAAGTAGGATGATATTTTAATCTTCATGTTTGCAGATGAGCACAATGGAATTTCAGAAAGTTAAAGTGTCTAAGGCTGAGAAGCTCTTTTCAATTATTTAGTAAAACAGGAGCATGTTTAAAATTCAGACTCCAAGGCCCTATTAAACACTTCTGAACCAATATCTCTGAGAGAGAGCCCAAAAACCACTGAGATAGTGGTTTCCAAACCATTTTCTGGTCTTAGGGCTCTATAGTAGTGTAACAAAGAGAATAATGGCTGTCCCAACTCAGCTTTAACTCTTGCATGCATTTAGTTTCTATTTATAATTTCACTGAAAGGGCAAGTAAAGTCCTGTTTCACTAACAAATGAATGAGTAAATAAATAAATAAGGCACCTGCATTTTACAGATGAAGAACCCAGTTCCACTCAAGTGTGAAGTCAAACAGTTCTCCATGACAAATCCAAGTTCTGTTGCTTTGACAACTATTCTAGAGTGTTTTCTATCACCCACAGTAAATATTCCTGCTCTAGAAATGGGCTCAGCCCAGAGCCTCCGCTATTGCAGAAGATTTACAAATACTAGAGGCATTCACATAAAAACAAAATTACCATTTCAGTGGTGTTTTCTCAAACCATGATATTATGGTTTTCACAGAAGCCACTTGTTTAATCAGATAGCCTGCAGGAACTTGAAAGTCAGAAGACTAGGACTTAATGATTTGGGTCTCTGACCTCCATCAGTAGGACCCTCTAATCTAACAAAAGTTTGGCCTCTTGCTGTATCTTTCCACATGCCCTCTCCTGCTGCAGCTCTGTGACCTGGAAGATGAGCATGTCTGGTCTAGGGCCTTTTTTTCTCCCTTCATTCATTCCCTACAGCCTGTTTGGGACAACAGGGTCCACAAGTTTTAATACAGTGTCTTATTTGCATAAGGGACAAGCTCAATGTCCAGGTTGTCTCTTCCTAGGGATTCACATCTGAAACTGAAAAGTTAGGAGGAGGAAATCTTAAGGAAAATATGTAATAATCATCATTGGAAGAACTCCTGGCTTCAAATGTCATCCATAAGATTCACCAAATATTTCTACCATTGTATACATGCACTGATAGAACTATATAGAACAACCATTTAACCAAGCACTCCAGTGCCTCATTGTTGTTGCTGCTGATTTTACCATGGATTCTCTCCCCCTCATTAAAACTCAAAATGGAAATTCCTTAGATGTGCCGGGTGATGTATGGCAACTGTATATACTGAGATCCATGTGATATATCTGAATTAAGTGAAAATATTGTAATAATATCCAACTAAGAGATTTAGAAGAACCATCTTTGGAAATTGGTAATGTGTATAGATATAGATATCTGTATATCTATCTATCGATCTATCTATCTATATATATCTCCCCTTGTCATCCTTAGTTAAATGTGTAAGTATCACACACATGTTTGTGCTGGAGACATAAGAAACTCTGCATCCCCGCTATCATCCCTTGAAACCAAGGCAGCCGTATCTTGAACCACATGACCTTAGTGTCACTTCTCTGAAACCAGGTGGATCAAGGTGAGCATCATTATAAACTGGAGGTGGTGTTCTCTTTTACATAAGAATGCACTGTTGATTAACAGCCATGACATACAGGAAGGTCAAAGATACTGCAATGACCATGTACTTTTGACGTCAAGGAAACAGAAGATTTAAATAAATGGAAAAAACCTTCTGGAAGGGAGGAAGCAGTGAAAACAGACACCCAGAAAAAAGCTAAAACTCCATGAGTGAGGGCAAGAAACAGCAGTTCAGAATTCCTTCTCTATGGGTTTCATCTTCTTGTTCAAGAACATCTGTATCTTTAATAAACTCCCATTGCTTGGGCTATTAGAAAGCTTCTCTATACTTTTCACCTAAGACAAAAATTCTAACTAAACGTTCAGCAAGAAAAATGAAATAGAGCCAGCAGGTGGCATGGAGGTTTAGGCAGCTGGATCCCATATGGCCAACTGTGCAGTTCAAGTCTCAGACCCAACAGCTTGAAAATATTGCCACTCACATGTGTGTGCATGCCCAAAATCCAAAGAGGAGAATGGAGGAGAAGGGATTGCAACATGGCTATCTCCTCTAGGGGTGATTTATCACTTTCTCGCTTGTTTCTCTCCAGCAAGCACATGCAAAAAGAAATAGTAAGAAATATTAAATTGGTGTTTTATTTCATAAAAAGTCTTAAATTTAGAAACTTGATTTTGCAGTGTTTGAATAAGCCACCTAAATACAAGTTTGGAGCTGGCCCTGTAGTTTAGTAGTTAAGGGAGCTGTATTTCACATGGATGACTGTAGTTTGAGTCCTGGCCCCAGCTATTTGAACACACCAGGCATTTGTGTGTACATGCCCAGAATCCTGACAGGATGGAGAAATGGAGAATAGGGATTGTAGCTTGATCACACCCCATTTCTCACCCTCTCTCTCTGTCTCTTTCTCTGTCTCTCTCACTGGTATGCATGCCCTCTGACAATTAAAAACACAAAAAACTGTGTTTTAATTTTGAATTTCCCATGGGAGTTAAATTCTCCATACGTGGCTGTTATGGTATGTACTTGTGATCATTTTTAAAGAAAAAAATGGTGCTACCTGAAGCAACAAAAATAAGAGTCGTAAGCTTGTTAGTACTTTTAAAATGAAAACTTAACTGGCCCAAAATTTAAATTATTGATTGTATAGTTTTTTTCCAATGAGATGAGGAATTTAATTTAGGTATATTAAATGACCTATTCAGCAAGTTGAGAGTTAAATGAAAGCTCAAAAGAAGTATGAGTTTTCAGTACTTTTTTCCCCCATTTTTCCACTAATCCAATGTATCTTGAAAGAGTCTGCTCAATTTTTTCAAAATAAAATTACCTCTGGGCTTCCACCATGTATTTTTCAAGCATGGATAATTTAAATCTAAAAGAGATTATTTCAGAAGGCTTTGAACAACCGAAAGGAAAGGCTTATAATGAAAATCACTCTCTCCTTCTAACACAGTATCATATTATAATATGGAATTCTTTCATACTCAGATGTAACTGTTTCCTCATATGCTCCCACATGAAATGAAATCTAACCGGGAGCTGTTATGGTCGTAGAGACCAGGTTCTGACTGGAACAGGACTCAGAGCCCAAAATGTAGCCTTGGTGCTACTTCTAAAACTCTACATGACTTGAACCTATGTTTGATATCATTCTATGTTTATTTCTCTGAAAAATATGGATATGGACTAAATCAGGTGCCTCTTATCACACTGAAGTAAGTAATAATAGCCTTTGATTGGAAATTTTCTGTAGCAAAATATGAATGGAAGAGATGCTAAGTACACTGTGGAACATCTGAGCTTAGTAATGAATTGTATTACTTATCCATATCATGGGCATTGTAGGAGCAACCTGCATAGAGAGCCACATAAAATTATTCTTTACCTACTAAATAATCTCTAGGGCATCTTCCTGAACAAAACTATATGGTTCTAAATATATGAGAACTTCACACAGTCCTTGGAGAACTAGAATTAAAGTATGAATTTATTTTGGTGCAAAAAAAAAATCAAACTCTATGCATAGTCACTTTCATAATATGCATGCTCCAAAATTTTTTTGAGGACTCTTCCCATATAAAGTGTATCATTGTTGCTCCATCAAGTGGTATATGAGTTAGAAGTTGCAATTTGGGTACAGACTGTTAGAGCAAAGATGTTCAATGCCTCATAAAGTGGCAACCAGAATAGTTGGTTCTCCAGCCTGAACTTAATGAGCCAGATGTGATTGAAGGTACATAAAAGTACTTATTTAGCTCAAGATCAGATAAAGAAACTTTAAAATGAACAAGAGAAAATAATTTAGATATGGCCCCCAGTGTTTGGCATAACCTAAAGAAGAATACAAATGAAAGCATTGAAGTTAGAAGAAAATGAGACAGACCAGAAGGCAAGAAAAGGAAGCAAAAATAAATAAATAAATAAGCAAACATAAAAAATATAAAATAGCATTAAAGAACTTATATTTTAATGGTAACTACAACAAATATACATTATTTAAATCTACAGATCAGAAGAAAGACTTTAGAGTGAACTAAAAAGGACTAGATTCAGCAACATAGAAAATAGAAGGTACACTAAGCAAATATGGGAAGACTGAAAGCAATTAAAAGGGAGAAAGATATAGTAAATAAAGACATAAAATAAAAGCTGAGGATTAGCTTTTAGCTCCAACATGTAAAGTGCTTGAAAGGTCTAAGTCCTTACCTTGGGCCCACATGGATTTTACCAGGAACCCCAATAGATTCTCAAGGTAAAAATTGAAAAATATCTCCCTGTGGCTCTAACAAAGGAAGGGAAAAAGAGACTAATACTTGGGAAATGCATTAGAGTCTTTTCCATTAAAAATAGGCCTAGTCTTCAAGGAAAAATACTTTATCAGAACCTTGTTCAATAGCTTTGGAAGTGAACACTCCAGATGCCTCTACTCTTCTTTACTTATCTAATAGAGAGGGAAATTATGCCCAAAGAAATGCTTGTGAAACACATAAATCAAAAACATGGACTCACTAATAGAATTCTATTTCATTGAAATAGTATACAATGCTCTCCTATTCCCACAACTTCCCATCATGCCAATAGTACAATAGTGGATTAGAACTGAAATAATGGCAAGCAATAGACTTTTTCCAAGGGACAATATATAGGGAAGTCAAAAGTCAAGATGAGAGACAAATATGAGGACATAAGAGAAATCTGAAGCCTTGCCAATCTTACCTACAGCAAATATTAAACAAAGCCCAGCTCCTAGCCAAGTGAGCATAAATCCTTAAACTAGACTTACTTCAGTTTCTCTAACCAGCTATAACATGCCAAGTTTTCAACCAAAAATTACAAGGCACACCAAAAGACAAGAAAAGTCCAAAGAGACAAAGCAATTGTTAGAATCAGACTGGGACATGAAAGATTTTGGAATTATCACAATGGGGATTTAAAGTATCTATGATTACTATGTTAAGACTCACATGGAAAAAGTAAGCAGCATTCAAGAACAGATAGGTAATGCGAGCAGAGAGATGGAGGTTCTCTGGAAAAAATTAGAAACATGAAAAACCAAAAACACAGAAGTGAGGAATGTATTCAGTGGACCCATTTGTAGAGAGGACACAGCCAAGTAAAGAATCAGTGAGCTTAATATATGTCACAGAAGATCACAAACTGAAATGCAAAGAGAAAAGTGAAAGAACATCCATCCAAGGACACTAAAGGAATTTCCAAACAAATTTGTAATTAATTCCTATAATTTTAGGCTGATCAGCATCCAGGTTGACTATAAATTGGATTTTCTCATATCAGAAGCAAGGATTAGTCACTCTTAGTTTACGTTTTGCTGTCACCTCTCAGTTCCTCAGTGTGGTCAGTCCAGATATCTGCTTATACAAACCACCTCCTGGTGACCACCTCCCTTTGAGATACCTGGATATAACGTACTTGGCTTATATCACTGACCCCTACACTCTGCATGGGCTGCACAGATACACCATAGTGACCACCTCTCAATCACAGCTTGGAACTTTTGCCTGTACGTTAAACCCACCAATTGGAACTCCCCACAGGAAACCTACTTGAGCAATGCCTTGGACCCCAATAAAGACTTTACCCCATAGATCCCTCTCTCTTGTTCCCACATGTTGGCTGAGTTTACATGTCCCAGATGGCTCTTTCCTTCTTGTTGACTCCAAGAGGCATGCTGCCCCTTTCTCTCTGGGATCTGTAAATAATAAACTCTTTCTGTTTTCTTCATGTGTTTTATTGAGTTGTCACCTCTGTGTCCACCTGACTTGACACACCTAACTTTTTTTCTTATCAGAGGTCTTTTAAAGAGTGAATGACTTGATAGGAATAAATTAGACATAAATCAGAAAAGAGGTACAAGGACATCTGTCAATATAACAAGTTTCCTATGAGAGGGACACTTGGTCATGAATCAGCTAGTCAGGTATTAGGCCTTAAGCCAGGATATAGAAGTATACTCTAAACACATCGTGATCAGCCACAACCAAATCCCTTGAATTCCCACCAAAGCAGGGCTAGAGCCACTCTCTAGAGAAGAACCTGAAGTCTGAATTAGAGGAAATTACACCCAAATTGGACTATAGAAAGAGAGCAAAACAAAACAGAGCAGAAGAAATACTTGAAGTAATAATAGCTTAGAACTTTCTAAAATAAGTGATAGGCACCAAACCAGAGCTTTAGGATGCTCAGAGAGCACAATGTGTAATAAATACTAAAAGAGAAAATAAAACTATAAATGTTAAAAGATTTTTTTACAAGGAAAAGAAAATTTGGGCATAAATAAACACATTTCTATATAAATAAAGGGAGGTCATCAGAGAAATAAAGGTAAAATATTTTATTTTTCTTAGTCTCAGTTGATATAAGAATAACTATTTAAAGAACAGTGGTGACAGTTTGTTGAGTGGTTAAGCATATATTAGTGAAGTGAATGACAGTAGTAACAAGGAAAACAAACAGAAATGGAAATATTATGTTATAGGTATCTATATTCCATATGAAGTAAAATAGTGTTATTTGAAGGTGTGTTTAGATCAGTTTAAAGGTATATTGTGGGGACCAGCAGGTAGTGTAGTGGTTAAGGCACTAGACTCCCATATGTCCAACCATGGTTCAAGTCCTAGACCTGGTAGCTTGCTTTCTCACTTTGTCTCTCTGTCTGTATCTGGTGAGCTCAAGTGCCCTAATAAAAATAATAAATATAATTATTTAAAATTTGTATATTGTGAAATCTAGGGTAGCGACTTAAAAAAATTTACAACTATACTATATTCACTAAGAAAGAAAATATATGGATTCACATAAAATGCTCAATGAAAACCAAAGAAAGAAAAAAGAAGCTTCTGGCAACAGCTATAAAGCAATTACAAACATGGTTGATATTAACTCAAGTATGTTAATAATTACTTTAACTATGCATGGTTTAAATACACCAATTAAAAGACAGAGACTGTCAGAATGGATAAATTAACCTAAATATGCATTGTCTACAATAAGACCACTTTATCTCTAAAGGCATCAGTAGGTTAAAATCAAAAGAATGAGAAAAGAAAGCTAATTAAAAGAAATGTAGAGAGGCTATATCAATTCCAACCAAAGCAGACTTCAAAACAAGGAAACTTTAAGAGCAACACTACATAATAGAAAAGAGATTAATTCTCCAAAAGGATGTAACAGTAAATGTGTATGTAACTAAAACAAAATATCAAAATATGTGTAATAGAACTAAAAGGAGAAGAAAACAAATACACAATCATAGTTGAAGAGTTCAACACCCCCCTCTCGGTAATTGATAGATCAAGGAAGCAAAAAAAATCAATGAAGATATAGTTGACCTGAAAGTACTCTAAATATTTGGAAATTAATACAGTTTTTCTTTAAAAAAAGAATCATTTGATTATATGTATTATTATTTTTAAATTTGACCAAAGAGAGGCAGAGATAAGGAAAGTGAGAAAGTAAGCCACCAGGTCTGGGACTTGATCTATGGTTAGCCGTGTGGGACTCCAGCACCCCAACTACCATGCCATCTGCTGGTCTTCTGTGCACTTTAAAAATAGCACAGAAGTAAAAAGTCTCAAGAAAAATTTTAGAATATTTTTCTAACTGAAACTGAAACACTATTTACCAAAATTTGTGAGATATAGTAAAAGTAATGCTTGGAGAGAGATTTATACCATTGAATATATATATTTTTAAATGAAGAAAGATATTAAATCATCCTAGTTCCCACTATAGGAAACTGAAGCCTACAGCAGAAGAAAATATTAAAATTGAAGCATAAATCTGTGAAATTAAAAATAAAACAAGACAAAATTAATGAAACCAAAGTCTGGTTCTTTAAAATGATTAATGAAATAAATAAAGCTTACCCATGCTAAATGGAAAAAAAAAGGAAAAGACACAAATTTTCAAAATCATAAATGAAATTGATGGAGGCCATCTCTATTGATCCTATTGACATTAAAGGAATAATGAAAGAATATCCCTATGTTCACAAATTTGATGACTTAGATAAAATAAATCAATTCTTGCACAAATGACTAAAACTTCACAGAAGGGGAAATAGATAGCTTGAGTAGTTCTCTAGACAGTATGTTCAGTAATTTTAATCAATAATTAATCATTAATTACCTTCTAAATAAATCTGGCCCAGGTGATTTCACTGATGAATTTTACCAAATATTTAAGGAATAAATGATGTCAGTTCTCTATAATATACACCAGAAAGTAAAAGCAGAAAGAATACTTCCTAACTCATTCTATGAGGTCAGTATTACTAAAATCAGATACACTCATTATAAGAAAACAACAGGGCAAGAACTCTCATAACTACAGGCACAAAAGTTCTTAACAAAATATTACGAAGTTGATTTCAACAGTATGTACAATTATGCACCACAGCCACAAGGGATTTATTCCGACTATGCAAACCTGGTTCGACTTTTAAAACTATCAGTGTTAACTTCTACATCAAAAGAGTAAAAAAGGAAAGTCATTTAACTATATGAATTGATGCAGAAAAGTCTTCTGACACCTATTCGTGATTTTAAAAAACAAGTTGAGAACAGAGAAAAACTTCCTCAATTTGATAAAGAACAACTATTATAGAAACATATGGCTAATATGAATAGTTTCCTCCTGAGTTGAGGAACTTTTTTTCACTCCTATTCAGCATTGAATTGGAAGACCCAGCTAGTGCAGTACAAGAAAAGGAAATGGGGACCAGCAGTTAGCATAACGGTTCTGTCACTGATCTCCCCTGTAGTCAACCATGGTTCGCGTCCCAGGTGCATGTGTGTGCATGCCCAAGATCCCAAGAGGAGAATGGAGGAGAAGGGATTGTGATGTGGCCATCCCCCAGGTGGGTGATTTCTCACTTTCTGTCTCTCTGTCTCTCTTTGTCTTTCTGGCAAGTACATGCGCCCTATAGCAAAAACCTCTCCCCCCCCCCCAAAAAACAAAAAAACAAAAAACTACAAAAAAGAA
>NW_006159560.1:354927-358802 GCF_000334495.1 Tupaia belangeri chinensis
TCTGGAAAAGTGAGTGTCCCGTAAGAAAAAAAAAAAAAAAAAAACACCCCCCCCCCCCCCCAAAAAAAAAAAAATTATATAGATTGAAAAGGAAGAAATAAAAATCCCTATTCCTAGACAACATAATTATTCATACAAAATTTCCCCAAAGGAGACCTCTCCCTCCTAGAAAATACCCGGAATTATTAAGATCATACAACAAGGTGGCAGTATATGAGATCAATTCAAAAAGATTAATATAAAATTTGATTGCTTTGCTGTACACTAAGTAGAATTTGAAATTTTTAAAAATATCATTTAAAATAGTGCCCAACGAATTGAAATATTTAGGTATGAATCTGAAAAAATACATACAGAACCCATATGTAGACAGTTGTGAAACATTTATTTAAAAAGTAAAAGATTGGTCCAGTCTCGGTGGCACAGTCGATAGCATACTGAATGGCAGGGCCGGACTCAACATGGGCAGTACCAAGTTTCGATCTGGAGCTGACATGAAAACATATTAGGTGCACATACAACCAAGATCATGATGAGCTGGGGGTTCATGAGAAGATGATTATGACATGACAAGATCCTATCAAGCATAGGATGTATGTTTCCTCTCTCTCTCTCTCTCTCTCTCTCTCTCTTCTTCCACTCTCCCTCTCATGCATACATAAACACTCTTTTTCATGAATAAAAGGTATAAAAAATAGATTTACAACCTCAAAATCTCAGAGAGCTACTTTTCAGATATTAGACAAAACTAGTTCTAAAGTTTATGAAGCAAGACAAAAGATGGCAAATGGTGAGAGCCAGGTTTCTCACTCTTAGAGTGAGAGGTTACAGATAAGCAAGAGGAGCATTCTAGAATGATCAAGTAGTAGATTAGATTTGGGGACATCAATATTCATGTCTAGCTTAATTTAGTACAGATGGTTACATTAAGAAATATTTCAAATATGTGTATGTACAGATGTTCTTTGACTTAGAATAGGATAATGTCCTGATAAACCCATCATAAATTTAAATATCACAAGTTAAAATACATTTAATATTCCCATAAACCTATTGTAAAGTCAAGCCATCATAAATTCAGATGTTCCTCAATTTATGATTGAGTTATATCCTGATAAACTTAATCAGTTAATGGCATAGTATTAAAAAGAGGGCCTTTTGAGAAATAGTTAGGATTAGATTATGTCATCAGTGTGGCCCCACCACCCCGATTGAATACTGGTGGCTTCACAAGAAGAAAAGAGACATGGATACATGCTCTTGACTTTTTACCATGTGATGCCTTTTGCTGCCTTGAGATTCTGCAGTCTGCACCAGCAAGAAGTCTCTCATCGGATGATATCCTTCAACCTTGAATCTCCAGGATTATGAGCTGAATGCACTTTATTGTTTATAAATTACTGAATTCGTGATGTTCCATTGTAACAGACAAGCAGGCTAATGGTTTAGCAGTTGCTAATACCATTCTCCAATAAACAGAAACTCAGAACTTCTTGGAGTAATGGTTAATTCTAGCATTGAGGCAGGAAATAGAGAAGATAATTCTGGACTACCTTGTAGTGCTAGAATGTAAGAACTGAAAAAAAAAAATTACAATGATAGATTATGTCAGAGGGTTATAGATCCAGTTAAAAATCCTCATTGTCCAAAATTAGAATCATTTTAGCTGAAAAAAATTAGCATTGGATTAAATCCACAGTGTAAATATCTCTGAATCCGTAGTTATATAACTAATTTAGTAAATGAATAAATGAGAATAAAAATGTTTCCCATAATTTCTGAGTTTCCACTCTTAAGGGAATGGAATATAATCCTCCACTCCTTGATTGTGGGTTGTACACTATGACATTTC
Organism: Tupaia belangeri chinensis; assembly: GCF_000334495.1. Taxonomy (NCBI): domain Eukaryota; kingdom Metazoa; phylum Chordata; class Mammalia; order Scandentia; family Tupaiidae; genus Tupaia; species Tupaia belangeri. Next base: position 356,780 of record NW_006159560.1, read on the forward strand.
TTCCAAAGAGAATAGTATAAGGAGCTGGAGTTTAATTGGGTGAAATTGTCACTGAACCTGTGTGGCTGATCACCACTCAAAAACCAATACTAAAAAAACAAGTGTTGTCAGAAAGGGAAAGTACCAGGACCAGCAATTAGCGTAATGGCTATGTCACTGAACTCCCATGTAGTTGACGGCGGTTCGAGTCCTGGACCCCATGGCTTAAACTCATGCCAGGCGTGTGTGCGTGTGTGCCCAAGATCCCAGGAGGAGAATGGAGGAGAAGGGATTGCAGCATGGCCATCCTTCCTAGGGGGTGACTTCTTGTTTTCTGGCTCTCTTTCTCTCTGTCTTTCTGGCAAGCGCATGCACCCTATAGCAAAAACCTCTCCAAAAAAAAAAAAAGAAAGGAAAAGTACCTTCATCCAGGAACCCAGTGACATGGGAAGGTTGTGGACTAATGCTCAAAGACCACCTCCCCAGTCTCAATCTAAGAAGAAGGATTTTTAAAGAAATAAGGTGGGGGCTGTGTGCTGGCTTGCCCAGAACTGCATTCATCAATTATTTACCTGGTCCCGGGGAAGAAAAGGTTGTTAATATGAGGGTTGTTTCTTTTTGCTGTGACTGAGTCAGCTAGACCTGATCATCATGGCAGGAGTTTTTATCTCCTCAAGTACATCTGCTTCTAAGGTTGTAATCTCAAGACCAGGCCACGACAGAATGTGAGTAAAGAGCATGATTAGTTGGGTTTTTAAAAATGATTTATTTAATTTTATTTGCATTATTATTTTTCTTTAATTTGCTACAGGACACGTGCACTCACCTGAGAGATAGAGTGAGAGAAAGAAAAAAAGTAAGAAAGTAAGCCACCAAATCCAGGACTTGTACCACAGTCAGATATGTGGGACTTCAGTGCTTTAAGCACCATACCACCTATGGCCCCAAGCATGATTAGTTTCTGCAAGTTAAAAGATTGAGCAAGGTTTTTCATTTAAAAAGTTTCTATTGTGCCATATTTAATATAGAGTTACTTTGGTCATCTGACATAATAACCAAATCTTGGATAAATTCCTTGATTGGGCAAGTGATATTAGAGAAAAACTGAGAAAATCCAAATAAAATATGGACGAAAAGGTAAGGTAGCTGTTTTTTAAAAAAGGCAAATTGAAATTCATAAAAATTAAAAATGTTTGTGCAACAAAAGACGTTATCAAACCAGCCAGTGATATGGAGGTAAAGGCAGTTGGATCCCACATGGCTGACTACATCATTCAAATCCTAGACATGGAAGCTTGAAAAACACATTAGGTGCATTTGTGTGCATGTTCAAAATCCTGAGAGGAGAAGAGAAAAGAAGGGATTATGGCATGGCTATCCCCACTAGTGTTACTTTCTTACTTTCTATCTTTCTGTCTTTCTGTCACTCTCTCTCTTCCCCCTCTCTGCAGCAAGCATACACATAGTGTAGCAAACTATGGAAAAATTAAATAAAACTAATAACAAGACTCTCAATAGAGAAAAAAAAGGCAACCCAAAGAATGGGAGAAAATATTTGCAAATGATATTTCTGATAAGAGATTAATATTCAGAATATATATAAAAAAAACTTCTAAAATTCAGTATTCAGTAAGACAAAAAAAAAAAAAAATCATGATTCAAAAATGACCAAAAGATTTGAATAGATATTTCTCCAAAAAAGATATACAGGGGCCAGCAGGTGGCATGGTGGCTAGATGTGCTGGACTCCCACATGTTCAACCATGGTCCAAATCTCAGACCTGATAGCTTGCTTTCTCATTTTCCTTCTCTCTCTCTGTCTGTTTTTCTACAATCAAATTGAAAAATAATAATGAAGCTAAAAATAATTATTTTAAAAAATAAGATATACAAAGGAACAATAAATACAAAAGATGTTCAGCATCATTAATCATTAAGAAAATGTAAATCCAAAATGTAATGAGATACCACCTCAAACTCATTAAAATGGCTATCATCAAAAAGAAAAGCGGGGGGGCGGCACCTGCGCAGGCCCCCCAGGCCC
>NW_006159560.1:359853-399098 GCF_000334495.1 Tupaia belangeri chinensis
CCTATGCAATTTATCCTAGATGGGAAACCCCATTTAGTATGTTGTGATGATGTTCAGGGAATGAATGTTAGGTAAAAAAAAAAAAAAAAAAGTTGCAGGAAAAAAAAAAAAAACGGTGAAACTGTTCGTATCACTTTGTAAAAAAAAATATGCATATTTGATGACTGTAGTGAGCTGTGTGGGCACAGCTGGGTACTACTTTATAGTATGTTCATTCTACTCACTGGGGTTTATGCCTAAAGTCAGACTTGAGTTCATGTATAGGTATGTGTCAGCTGTGCTAGCTATTGGATATATTTAGACTAATTAATTTCATTGGCAGAACAATTGAGTGGGTGGGGGGAGGCATGGAGGGCAACCATGGATGCCAGGGACAATGGAGGAGAAGGATGGGACATAGCAGAGGGTGGGGGATGGGGAATCAAGGATGGCAAAACAAAAGGCAAGGTATGTAGGACATAAGAATTGGAAAATTATTTGCTGAGAACATGTTTGTTGATGTGCTTGAAAAAAAAAAGGCGGGGGGGAATAAGAGGGTCAGACAGGAGCACAGTAGTGAGGCATGATGCACTGCAAGACAGTTCTACAGTTCAAGTCCAGAAACATCCCCAAATATGCAAAACATGCACTTGTCTACGATATGGGGATGGTGGAGACATAAGGGTGTATCATAGCATCAAGAGCCTATTGGTGATGCCACATCTCTCATTCTGTCTCCTTCTCACTTATTTGCTTTTGAAAAGAATGAGTGAATGAATTTTTAAAATATCAGAAAACAATTGTTTGCAAAGATGTGGAGAAACTGGAAACCTTATGCACTGCCAGGAATGTAAAATGGTAAAACTACTGGTGAAAGTGGTAGAGCAGTTCCTTAGGAAATTAAAATATAATTACCTATGCTCTAATAATTCCACCTCTGGGTGTATACCCATAAGAATTGAAACCACAATCTTGAAAAGATATTTACACACCAATATTTATAGTGGTGTCATTACAATAACTAAAATATGGAAGCAACCCAAATGTCTATCAATATGAATAAAAAAGAAAATGTGATATATACATACAATGGAGTATTTATTCAGCACTAAAAAGGAAAGAAATCCTGACACATACTACAACATGGATGAACCTAGAAGTCATTATGCTAAGTGAATATGCCAATCACAAACACTACATGATCTACTTTTTTTAAAAAAAATTATTTAATTTTCTTTCCTTCCTTCCTTCCCCTTCCTTCCTTCCTTCCTTCCTTCCTTCCTTCCTTCCTTCCTTCCTTCCTTCCTTCTTTATTTTGATTTGACCAGAGAGGGACAGAGAGATGAAGAGAGAGCAAGCAAGCCACCAGGTCCAGGACTCAAACCACAAGTATGAGTCCAGCACCCTTAACTACCATGCCACCTGCCAGTCCCTATATGATCTACTTTTATGAATTACCTGAAGTAATAGAATTCATGGAGACAGAAGTTTAGAAAGGCAGTTGCCAGGAATTTGGAGAAAGGGGAATGGAGAGTTGGTGCTTGGTGGATATAGAGTTTCAATTTTGCAAGATGAGAAGATTTCTTTATGGTTACACAATAAGACACTTCTTACTAACCTTGAAATGTATATTTGAAAATAGTTACAATGATAAATTTTATGTTATATATATTTTAGCACAATATAAAAGGTTTTATTTAAAAATTTAAAGTGAAGAATTAAAATTATAAAGATACTATATAAACTAATAAATAATTAAGCACAATTAGAAAATGAAGCACAATTTAGACACTTGGAAAAATTTTTCTATACTCCAAAATAAACAAGAAAATAAAATAGAAAGTAAGATAACATTCATATAGGAATGAAAATAATAAAAGGTGATAAAGACCTTTAAGAGGAAAAGTTTAAGTTCTTTTAAGGTTAAAAAATTAGCATAATTAAAATGTTGTGCAATTAAATATTATAAAGATATCAAATCTGGGGACCAGTGGATGGCATAGTGGTTACATCACTGGATTCCTAACGTAGTCATCTACGGTTCAAGTCCTGGACACTGTGTCTTCAAACTCATGCTGGGCACCTGTGCATGCATGCTGAAAATTCCAAGAGGACAATGGAGGAAAGGGATTGCAGCATTCACACCCCTTGGGCGGATGATTTGTCATTTTCTGTCATTCTATCTCTCTCTTTGTCTCTCTGGTGAGCACACCCGCAATATAGCAAAAATATGTCTTAAAAAAAAAGATATCAAATCTGTACCAAATCTTTCATAAATTCAATAAAACGTCAATAAAGAGTCTAGTTAAGATTTGTTTTTGGAAACTCGACAAACTTAAAAAATATTTCTATAGAAGAATACAGTTCATAATTAGTTGTCAATTTTTGTTTTATATTTGTTTGCTTTTAAATGTTATGGGTTTCTTGTATGTCCACAATGCAAATTTTTTTCTGAATTATGTGAAAAAATATTTATTGTAAAAAATAGAATAATGTACAAAGACATGAACAAGTCATCTGAAATTTTACTACTCTATGATAACTGCCTTTAAGACTGTGGTTGTCCATTTTGCATTATTTATGCATGTATAATGTTACACAGATGAGATCATATCATATTTTTCTATCTTTATCATGGACGCCTTTTATCCATTGCCTCCCCAGTTCCATGGAAACATGCTACTGTTCTGTGTTTTCCATAATCATATATATAATTTTAAATAACTTTTATGGTTATAGATTATCACAAAGTGTCTAGACAATAATCATATTCATTCATTAGACTTTTTTTTTTAGTTTTTAGTGAGCATAAACAATGCTGCAATAAAGGTTCTTGTGTGTTATAAGTCATGCAAATTTGGACTTTCATTGTGATTTTATAACAAGGTTTATACATTTATTTCTATAACAGAGATTTCTAGAAGTAGAAGTATTGAGTGGAAGAGAACATGTATGATTAATTTCCATAAATATTTCCATATTTCACCCCCAAAATACTATGAATTTTCGCATTCCCACCATTAGTAAGTTGCTCTATTTCCCTGTCCAATGAGCTTGAAGTTAAAGCTCATTATTATTATAAGGTAACTTTTCTTTCTTCTTTTGAATAAGTGAATCTTGTCATGTTTATTGACTAAGTTGCTATTTTCTAAATTATTCATGTCTTATGTGCACTTTTAATTGGGCTGTTTATCTTTGAATAATAGGGAAATGAATATTTTGGCATCTGAGATGCAAATGTTTTTCTTGTTCCACCATTGCCTATTGGGTTTTTAAATTGGAAAAACTAAAAACTTTTTTGTATAGTTGATTATTTTTATCTCCTATTAAAGCTCCTTGATCCCCAGTTTTGATAGGAAGAGCTCAGGAATTAGTCTGTTTTGTGTTTATTCTCATAGATTTTTGGCAAAATTTTATTATCTGTTATTTCTCAGCCATTAAGATTCTGGAATTTTTTTTTTTTTTTGGAGAGATTTTTGCTATAGGGCGCGTGTGCTCGCCAGACAGACAGGGAGAGTCATAGAGACAGAATGCGAGAAATCACACCCCCAGGGGGGGATGGTCACGCCGCAATCCCTTCTCCTCCATTCTCCTCTCGGGATCTTGGGCACGCATGCACACACGCCCGGCATGAGTTTTAAGCCACCGGGTCCAGGACGCAAACCACGGTCGGCTATGTGGGAGTCCAGTGACATAGCCATTACGCTATGTTCCCTGGAATTTATTTTTTATAATCTAACACATTTTTATTTATTTATATCAATAGCCAACTTGCTATTAGTTCAATTTTTCAAAAAGAAAAGTAAAGGGCTTAGACTTAACCCTCAGATGCAAAGGTATTCCACAAAACTACGGTAACTTAAAGCAGTGTGGTATTGGTACAAAGACAAATAGATCAATGGAAGAGGGAAAAGAGATCAAAATAAGCCAGTATTTAAATGTGACTTGCTATATTATAAATCTCCTAACTTTTCAAGTGTGAAAACTGATACCCTGAGAAAATAAACACGCTGGTAATTAGTGGCCATACAAGACAAAACATAGATATAGACCACTTTACCTCCTTGCCTCCTTTATGTAAGCTTTAAGCAGTGGATATAACTATAGACTAAATGTTCTAAGGGAGTCTAGTATGTTATGAAATGTATTTACCACTTTAAGTCAACTTTACTCCAGAACTGCTGACCTCTTTTCCTTTGGGGACCTGCTCCCCCACTCCCAGGTCTCTATGTTTATGGGCATGGTGGGGGGTGTTGCTAGTCCCAGGACCCCCTTCACAATCACCATCAGCACCAGGATGGGCATCAAATCCAAACTAACCCAATTATAGCCTCTCCCAAGGAACTGCTCTTGAGTAATCAACAGAGAGCCTGACTTGCTCTCCAGAGGCTGGAGAGACATCTCCATCTTTTTCGAAGTTCATTAGTTCAGATCTTTCCTGGGTTGTGTTCGTTGCTTAGTTTCCCCACAAAATGTTTCTTTAATTTTAAATTACTCTGTCTTGTTTTGTTAGCCCATCTAAAAGTAATATTCTGAGCCAGATGATGGTGTAGCAGTAAGGAACTGCTCTGATGCTGGACCCACGTGGAAGGTTCTGAATTAGCAGCCCAAGGCCTCTGTGTTCATGGAGTCCTTGCATTCCCCTGACCTGGGCTGGCCGAGGGCAGGTGGGTCATAGTGTGAGGATCCTGCTGGAGGTGCTAGCCTTTCTCTCTTATAGAAGAAATAAATAAACTTTAGGCTGATTCCATGGCCTGGTGGTTAAGGCAATCAGATCCTCCATGGCCAACCACACAGTTCAAGACCTAAAGCCAGTGGCTTGAGAAACACACCAGGCACATGTGCATGAGTGCCCAAAATCTCAAAAGGAGAAGAGATGGAGAAGGGATCGCACTGTGACCATTTCCCACGGTGAGTGCTCTCCTTCTCTCTTCTTCTCTTTCTCTGGAGTGTTTAAGCACCCTCTAGAAGAGAGAGAGAGAAAAGGAAAGAGGAAAGAAAAGGAAAGAAAGAAAACTTTAAAATTAAAAAAATTAGCCCACTAATTATGATAAACTTTAAACATTCAATTATCAGTCATTTTTCATGGTGTTTTGGAATGTGACTGGGCTGTGGAGGGGGGCTGATCTGGAGGGCCCAGGTTTCTTCAAACAGATTTCCATGAAAGTATGATTTTTTAAAAGGCTTTTTATTCTGTAGCAAACAGAGATATTCAAATCCATTCCACTGATCAGTCATTCCAAAAGAGACATTTCAGTATTTTAATGTGTGGAGGCACATTCAGCCTGTTGAGTGCTAGGAAATCTGGAACTACTTGAATATGAACCTCTGTGACATTTTCTTTGATCTCTCCCTTCACTTCCTTCTCCCACCTCCTTCCTCACTGGAAGGAAAATATAAATCACAATAGACAGCCTGGTGACTATATATAGGGGTGCACTATTCATTGGATTACTGTATATTTTCCAAGAAAAATATTTTAAACGTTTTTTTCCCACTCTTGAATCTCTGTCCTTGAGGACTACTACAGAAATTAATGAAGAGGTAAATAAATACATTAAGTAAAATGCTGCTATAGATACATAGACCATAAATCATGATAGCACAAATGCATATGCTGTTTCATGAAACTCAAAACAGTTCACATACTATCTCACTTAGGTCATAATATATCATGAGATAGGTTGATCATCTTTGGTATGCCTTACCTTTTCCCTAGATGTCTAGAACATTCCGTGTACACTTTCACTTCCTTGAATTCTTATGAGGCAGTGAGAAAACAAGGACTTGCCTTCTTGCTTTACAGCAATGGAAACGGGCTCTGAAGGGTCAGTGATTTATCTGCTGGCAAGCTGCTATTTGGCCATAGGAGTAGATATTGTGCCACTCAAAGGATCTCCCATAAAAATCACTTAAGGGAATGAGAACTAAAACACTTAGATCAAAAGAAATGAAGGAGACAAAGAGAAAGAAAACAATGACTCTCCTCAGCCCAGCGTCCCTCTTGCCCTTCCATCTTAGCTTCAGAGTACAGCTGCTGCCATTTCTATCAGCATTTTCACTCCCCTGTGAAAGCACAATGTTGATAAATACAGTTGCCCAAAGTTGGTGTGGGGAAAGATTATCTAAGTCTTCTTGCATTACTCCACACATTCTTTAGCAGTCACATCATTTCTGGGTCTCATTCCCCCAATACTTTCCTGATATATGTTTCACATATGAAGTCTTCCTCTGAAATTTGTGATTTCTGATGGAAATTTAGACAAAGTATAGAATTGGTCAGAATTAACTGGCCACGTTCCTTCTGGATCGTGGCCCATTCCTCTGAGTCAAAGTGATCTGGTATTAAGGGCAAATAGAGAACCCACAGCATGTTTTTCTTTCCCTCAAATGCCAAGCAGTTTGACAGAAGTGAATTTTCCAGGTGTAATGAACCACTCAATGGACGAACCACTCATAGATATCTAGTAGAACTTTCCCCCTCTCCTTCCTCTCCTTTTTTTTTTTTTACAATGGTCTCCATCTGCCCTCTCTCTAGATGTCTAACTTTGGACCCACTTTTTTGGCAATGAGAAAGGTATAAGTTTTAGTATGTCTTTAATTTTTTTAAAGTCACTTTGCCAGCATTTGAGTAAATAGTTTAAATATAAAAACAAACAAACAAACAAAAAACTAATTTACTGCTTCAAATTTCTTTTTGTTTTAATTGGTTTTATTTTGTTCTGTTTTTAATGAGAGAGTGAGAGATTTCTTTGACAGGGTCTCTCCATGTCATAGTCTTCCTGCCCCAGCCTCCCAGACAACTAGAATTGTAGATTGTGCACAAATACAGCGGCCTGTTTAGGTTGGGCTGGGAATCAAACCCAGGCTTCCCAGGAAGCCTTAGCCTCCTTAGTAGCTCCAATGTCTTGACACTATACACCACCACAGCTAAGCCTGCTTCAAGTTATGAAACTACCTTCACAAAACAAACTGGGAAAAACAAAACCAAACTCTTTTGTAGCTGAGATCAGGTTTCCAAGAGAAGCAAGTCCATTTTTACCTCCTTTCTCCTTCTAGTTTCAGTGCAAAAGTAGAGGAGGGAGCGAGGCTGGGAAATGGAAGAATGCCGCATCAACAAGGCAGTTGCCCACTTACCTTGAAAGGTAAGTCAGCCTTGCACTTAGGTTTGTTTTGGGCATTTAGCCTTTCTCTGATGAAAATGACTGTCAGTCTTCAATTTGGGTGGCCTGTTGACCATGGCTTGCTAATATAGTAGGAAGATGATTGAGTTAGAGTAACAAATATTAGCTTAAGATATATGGTGTGATAGTTCCCTTCCATCAAAATCAGATTTCTTTCAGAAGGCACTGGAGCTCACTATTGCCTCCAGCAGTTCCTGCAAATGATGAAGGACCTTCTGTACCAACTCATTTCTCATATTCTTAATTCAGAGAAACTAATGATTTAGAGATTTCTGTAGAGTATTTTTGAGCTCAAACATCACCATATGCATTTATATGACTTCTTTATCTTTGTACCAACACATCTTTTAGCAAGGCAAAGATAAGAAAGGCAACCACCCATAACCAAAACAAAACAAACCCTGTGGATCTGGATCAACTCCTTTGAATGAGAAAAATGGTCATTGTCAAATGTGATATAGAAGCTATCTTGGTGAATCACATACCTATTTCTACCTTGGGAACATGTCGCATAGAATAGTTTGTGCTGGGACAGGAAGGGGACCTCTTTAAATAAAAATGGAGCAATGAAGAATATTTTCTTCTAGCTGGTTAATGTGCCTGTAACTGCATGTCTACCTGGTTTTGTCAGCAGAAATGAGAGGACATTTTTAATGTTCCAACTGGGCAACAAATGTGCTATAAGTAGTTGCATACAACCTCATTTGTGTGGGCTATTGGATCAGAAATAGAACTGATATTTGAGAAATTTAGAAATTGAAACATTGTCACGGAAATTAGATTTCAGCCACACAAAGGCTCTGTAGCCTAGTGTTGGTGTTGTACTCAGATCACTTTGGATCCTTTTTGCCATTCCTGTGCCAGTCTATCCCTCATCCCACAACCACCTCTTTTGTTTCCAGTGGCTGATATCCCAGACTTCCCTCAGAGACCTGCAAATACTGCAGTTGCCCACATACAGTAGAAGGAAGTTTCTGGGAATGTGTCCCTCTCACCTTCCCCTCTTCTCCAATCCTCAATGTAATCCTTAGCAAATGATCACCTGGTGCTAGACCAGCATAGCCCTGTTTCTTTGTCTAGGGTCATGACCCTCAGCCTAGTACTCCAGGCCACCCCTTTGGGGCAGGCTGAAGCCCAGAAAGACATCATCTGAAATCCCACCTTTGCTTGGCCTGCCTCCTTCCCTATAGAGATTCCGCTCTACCTTGCCAGCTTCTGAAGGTAGCTCCCTGATAAATCACTTTGCCTCAAATACTTTTGAGCCTGCTTCTGAAAAAACTAACCTAAGACAGTAGCTCAAATCAGCCATAAAGCAGCACCATCTGCATCTCCTACTAATCTACGAGTAGCATGTGTGTATATACAAGGGGACTTCAAAAATTGATAGGAAAAAATGATTAATGTCTGAGTTTTAGTACAAAATTTTTTAAAATCCGCATTTTTCCATGAACTTTTTGATGACTCCTCATATACTATTCAAAACAGAATATCCCGTAAATTAGTTTCTACTAATCAACTAAAACCCCATAATCTAATTGCCTTCCTAAACCTCTCTTTAAAAAAGAATATAAAACTAGATAAATATTATCCTATTGAATATGAATATCAAATTGGAAATGAGGGGGATGGCAGGTGGCATGGTGTTTAAGGCACTGGATTCCCACAGTTTGAGTTCCAGACCTAGAGACTTGCTTTCTCAATTTTCCTCTCTCTGACTCTCTCTGGTCAAATTAAAAAATAATAATAATAAATTAAATGAATAATTCTTTAAAAAGAAATTGGAAATTAGAAGAAGACAAATTGGTGGAATTTTTAAATTATGTTTAGTTTTGTAGGAGTTTTGAAGAGTCTTTGATTAAAAAATCTTAAGTCAAATTCCTTTCAAGTGATGTTTTATAAATGATTTATGAATTATTTCTTTATGCTGCTTGAAAGTAGCCCCTTGGCTACTTTCAAATTAATATAGCACTTGTCCAGCAAATAGGATTTAATTTTGAGAGAGGACAAACTATGAAAACATTAGGAAGAAAGTCATGATAAGTCAGGAGCATTTTAAAAAATGAGTAGTAAATGTTTTTGACCCACTTCCAACTCATTAAAGTCTTTCTGAATCCAACCTAAATCCTTGTCTCAGAACCTTAATAGCCTTTAGTGGGAAAATTGAATTAACTTTTGAATATAACTTGTAAAGGTCAAAAGGAATATACTTCTGATGACACAGAAAATAAAGTATGTGCTGTTTCATCTTCCATTGTTTAATGCATAATATATCATTGGAAAATTAGGAGAGAGAAAAAACCCTTTTCATGTAGAATAATGCTCATTTTTTTAATCAGAAAAATATGATTACATTCATTTTAGATGAATTTTGTCTCTGGTCTTTGAAAAACAGAAATATACATATCTAATATGTTACATTTTGAGCAATAAGTAAACTTAGATATGAGTACATTGAACAGCAGCAGTTTGACTCCCACAAGGAAAATCCAGAATATATAGCCTTTCATTCATCGCATAAATACTGATTAAGCACCGAAGATGTCTCAAACACATGTATGGTCCCTCCCCCTTTACAACTTATTCTAGATGTATTTCTTCTTAGTTTTTTTACCCTCCCTGCCTTCTTGGCAGTACTTGACACTGTGGACCAATCCATTCCTCTTGAAATTATCTCTCTCTCTAGAGCTGAGAGAGTCTAGGCCTTTAAAATATTGATCACTCCTGGCGTTCTTCTTTTGTTCACCTCCAGATGTTGATTTTCCCCCAAGAGTCATTTCATGTCTGGCCATTTACTTGGTTTCATTTATTCTCCATAAGCTGACACTAGATAAACATTTGTGTTTTAGACTGATCTTCTATGCTTTAAAAATGTATTTTCAACTGCCCACTTCATAAGTATAACTGGTTAACCCAGATGCCTCAAACTCAAGGTATTCTCCTTCCTCTCACAAAACAAATAAGGAAAAAAGTATTCTCCTCTGTCTTCCCAAGCTACATAAAATATGGTACCACAGTAATGACAAAACTCAGCTGCCTTAGGCCAGAAAACCTGTTATCTGGACTATTTAGCAGTCTTTATCTGACCTTGTGTTCTCTAGTCTCTCCTCCACTTTGCCACCAAATCACAATTCATGGAATACCACCAAAGTCATTCATTATACATCAGACATGAGTCATATTAATCCTCACTCTGAAATCCTCAGAGTTCTTTATTAATGATAGTATAAAACCCAAGCTTTAAAGACAGTATACAATCTAATCCTCGTCTGCCATTTAAGACTTAATTCCCACCCATCCCTATTACACATCCCGCAGTGCCAGGCTATTGCCATTCCTTGAAATCACCAGGCGTTTTCAAGCCTTTGGGGTTTTTTTATTGTTGTTGTTCACATAGTTCTCTCTGCCTGTGATGCTTCTCTTTAGCACCTAGGATCTGACTCAACCCAGATAACTGAAAGCATCTTGAATATCCATACTGACTTTCATTTCTTTTTCTGTCTTTGGAATATAGCCCTACGCTTAGATTCTTATGGATAGTTCATCAGTCTTGAATTCAAAACCCCTTACAATGTGGTTCCCACTTCCCTTTTCTGTCTCATCTTTAACCTTTTACACCATTCAAACCATTTTCTAGTCATACCAACTATTTACCATCACTGAACATATCATGCTTTTTCATGCTTTAGCCTCTTTGTTAAGTCCTATTTATTTTCAAAGAGTCAACTCAATCTAGACCATTCTGAATGCTATGTGCAGATTCTCATTTGTTCTGTGACGGTTTCTTCATCTCATCCCCTCAAATACATCCAGGTGCAATTAATCATCCTCTTTCTCAATATCTAATTATCTATAATAAAATACTTAAGAGATTGAATCATATAAGTGTATGTCTAGGTCTTTCCTACTGAATCATGAGATACTTCTCTTGTCTCATTCATTATATATCCTGCAACCAGCATAATACCTGGTACCCAGTAAGTGCCTAAAATGTTGTATTGGATTGGACTAGACTGGACTGAATTGAATTGAAATAAATTGAATTGAATTGAATTGAATAGAATATAGGCCACCATCACTGGAGAATGGAATTCTCATAGCACATGGTTAATAATTAAGGCTGATATTAAAATTTAACAGGTAGCTTTATAAAAAAAAATACTAATGCCCCTGGAACCAGAAGGTGGCACAATGATTAAGGTGCTAGACATCTACATGGCCAACAATGGTTCAAGTCTTGGACCCAGTGGCTTGAAACTCATGCCAGGCAGATACATGCATGTGCCCCAAATCCTGAGAGAAGACTATAAGAAGAAGGATTGATGTGGCCATCCTCCTGGGGGGTGATTTCTCACTTTTCCTTTCAGTGTCTCTCTCCAGTGAGTTCATGTGCCCCACAGCAAAAACTCAAAAAGAGAAAAACAAATACTAATGCTCCTGCCCTATCTCCAGATAATATTTCATTGGCCTAAGAGGCCCAGCAAGCTTGTTATCTGCAGTGTTCCATGAGTGAGTGTATTGTTGACAGTGAATGGTGGTGGAAAACACTGGAAAGATGAGTGAGGGCTGGATTGTGGAGCTCCATGAATCGTAGCTCCAGAAAATTCTGATACTAGCTTGCTGTGGTGCCACAGCCCTCACCATGGATTCTCTGGTTGACCAATTTCTTGGAAGATATGAATGAGTTATAATTTCCCATAGTGAAATTATACAGTGTCCTAAAGACTAATTATTCTCCTTAAGTAAAGACATAAGAGGACTTTGAAAAGTTCGTGGAAAAATGGAATTCAAGCATAGGTTTTTGTTTTGTTTTGTTTTGAGAGGTTTTTGCTATAGGGCACATGTGCTCACCAGACAGAGAGACAAAAAGTGAGAAATCACCCCCCAGGGGGGATGGCCACGCCACAATCCCTTCTCCTCCGTTCTCGCAGGATCTTGGGCACGCATACACACACACCCAGCGTGAGTTTTAAGCCACCGGGTCCGGGACACGAACCACGGTTGACTACATGGGAATCTAGCGACATAGCCATTACGCTAATTGCTGGTCCCTCAAGCATAGTTTTTTCATGAATTTTCCATGAACATTTTGAAGACACTCCGTACACTCTCTCTCAACCTAGCTCCCTTAAACTAAAATAAGACTCCGCTATCTGTCTCTTGGAGCACTGACTTCTGACTTGGTAGAACATTAAAACACCAACACAGGTTCTTACCCCCATTCTCCACCTTGCCTCCTCCACTGCATCACAGTTGCTGGTGAGTCTCATTTACAACTCAGACCCTCATCAGCCTGTGAGTCATTTTGACAGGGACAGAAAAATGTCAGGCAACTTCTGCTCAATGCTTAGTCGTCTATGGTATTCCATAAACCTGGCAGCCAAAACATGAAGTTCCAGGGACATGCCCCATTACTGCCTCTGAATCTCAGCACTGCTTTTGGGTCATGCTTCCCGCAGAAGGTAGTAATCCTGCTTATCCTAGCTGACAGTGCCTCACTTGCTTAGGAAGGATAAACAGATATCATGAAACCACTGACTCTGCATCATGCCTTCACCCCCAGCCACCACCAGAGGGTTTATACCCACTTTGTATTAAATGTTATCCTATGGCCTCTCAGCTTCAAACTCATCCTTTCATGCTCTGTGATACTGAGACTGAGACACTGTGGACTATATTCCTGCTTTGCTAATCGGCTCTGTTAGACTCCTTTCATAGGGTGTCAGAGGGAGACTGCAGGGTCAGAGGAGGGGATAAAGACTGCTGCTTCCTGTTCACTCCTGTGGGCTTTCTGTTGCTGACATCAACTAGCTAGCAATGCCTCTTCTCCCTGGTCATGCCAGTTAATCGAAGTACCAGCATTGAATACAGTTTGCAGCTTTTACCAACTTCATTATACTGTTTCAGAGACATCCGGAATAACTAATGTCCAGTCTTTGGAAATATGTCTACAGGGCTCCTCCTCTGACCAGCAAACACCAGCACCAGCCAAGTAGCATCCCAGCCTTTTTCTGAGGTCTAAGGTTCAGACCATTTTCCTCTGTGCTCTCAGCCCCTCCCAGCCCTAGAGGTGATAGGTACTTCTACCATGGCTAATTCAGAGACAGATACTTTTGTGTTCTCTTTTCTCTTTTTTAATTCCCTACTAATTTATTTTTTTATTTTTTTATTTGGAGAGATTTTCGCTATAGGGCGCGTGCACTCGCCAGAGAGAGACATAGAGACAGAAAGCAAGAAATCAACCCCCAGGGGGGATGGTCATGCCGCAATCCCTTCTCCTCCATTCTCCTCTCGGGATCTTGGGCACACACGCACATGCGCCTGGCGTGAGTTTTAAGCCACCGGGTCCGGGACGTGAACTGCGGTCGACTACATGGGAGTCCAGCGCCAGCCATTAAGCTAACTGCTGGTTCCCTTCCCTACTAATTTAATGAACAATTCTTTATGTTAAATTTTCACCGTTAAAAATAATTCCTGTTGGCCAGGCCCATCCTGCACTGATTAAGCCCTGTGCATTGGGAGCTAGATTTCACATGGTCTACCATGATTCAAATCCCAGTCCTGGTGGCTTAAAGAATGCTGGGAGCATGTGTCTATGAGCCTAAAATCTTGATGGGATTGAGAAATTGGGGAAAAAAAGGATTGTGATATGACCACGCTCTAATGGTCATCTACTTCTAGTTCTTGAAACTCTTAGCTATTCTCACTGTAAACACAACCAGAAATGTTTGTGTGTATTTGATCCACCATTAATATAGCATAGCCACAAGTTATGAACTATTTAACTTGAATTTTACTTACTATAAAATAAGGATTATAGTAGCAGTCTAAATTTTTAGGAATAATGAGACCCTTAGCACCTGTACCGAATGTATCCATGGCATCTTCAGATTTACCAATACTGTGACCTACTTGGGTACCTAGCTTCTTTTTCATGGCCATCAGTTGCACCTGTATCCCATGTATAAGGAAAAATTGCAGTGAGATGTGGGTACCAGAGTGGGCAAAGCTCCCCACTAGCCAGCCAGCTTACTCTCACACCATGGTTTTATGGACACCCAATGTAAAACTCTCTGTCAACATGCCTTAATGTTATGTTGATTTTTACATTTATTCAAAGACGGTTAATTTTTTTGTTTGTCTGTTTTGTTTTGCTTTAATGATGCATAAACTTCACCAAGAGAGACAGAGACAGAGAAGTAAAGTGAGAAATCATGCCCCAGAGGGATGGCCATGATGCAATTCTTTCTCCTTCGTTCTCCTCTCAGGATTTTGGGCAGGCACTCACATGTGCTCAGTGTGATTTTTTAAGCCACCAGGTCCAGGACTTGAACTATGGAATAGGCCACGTGGGATCTAACCACCCTAGCCCCCTGTTTGCCCCAGGCAGTTGAATTTTTAAATAAATAAATATATAAAGTATTGATATGTATAAGACTATATGACAATTGATGCTTACATTTTACGTTCATTATTTTAATCAATCTTTATAATAATTCTATAAAGTAGGCTATATGCAAGGACTTCAAAAAGCTTATGGAGCGACCAGCAGGTGGCATAGTGGTTAAGGCACTGGACTTCCACATGGACAACTGTAGTTTGAGTCCCAGACCTAGTGGCTTGAAATTCATGCTGCACACTTGTACATGCGTGCCCAAAATCCTGAGAGGAGAATAGAAAAAAAGGGACTGTGGCATGGCCGTCTACCAGAGGTGATTTCTTGCTTCTTGTCTCTCTGTCTCTCCAAAAAAGTTTATGGAAAAGGGGAACTAAAGTACAAGTTTATTCTGGTGCATAATAGTAATTTTTTTCTTCATAATACACATTGATCATGAAGTTTTTGAAGCAACTTCATATTATTAGGTCTCTTACAGCAGATGAGAAAACTGAGACAGCAAAAGGTAAATAAACCTGTTGATATTATATGACTTAGAGGGACCAGAAATAGGATTCTGACTATAAAATCCACACCTATTTGCTTCCCTAGCATGTTGTTTCTACATATACTACATACTTTACTTGTGAATATATCTCTTATGTTAAAGGCTGCCTATAATTTGTTTTCACTAATGGTATTAATAGGATGATTAGTTGATTGCTTTTACAGTGGCTTAAGGAATGACTATCTTTTGTTCCAATTCATTCAATAACTTTTATGACTTTCAATGATAAATATGCCTTTCTGTATATCACAGTTCCCAATTTATGAACTTATAAAATTCATTAGCAATCATGGAGTTTCAATATAATATATTTCTCTGTAGTAATTAAATTAGATATTGTGGTAAAGTTTCTGGGCCAGTCCACCAGAAAAAAAAAAATGGAGTTACTCATCAGCAAAAGACTATAGCTTAGTAGTAAAGTTAAGTATAAAAAAAAGTTGTTTTTTCCTTTTAAGATTATAAAATATGGGGGCCAGCAGGTGATGTGGTTGTTGAGATGCTGGACTCCCACATAGCTGACCACAGTAGGACAAGACCCAGACTTGCTGGCTTGCTACCTCTCTCTCTCTCTTTCTCTCCTCTCTCCTCTATCTCTCTCTCATCAAATTAAAAAGATAATAAAAATAAATAATTATTTAATAACAGATTATAAAATACATTTTTAAAATATGTTTAATCACTTTTAAAAAGCTACAAAACTCAGGGGGACCAGCAGTTAGCGTAATGTCTATGTCACTGGACTCCCACGTAGTCGACCACGGTTTGTGTCCTAGACCCAGTGGCTTAAACTCATGCTGGGCATGTGTGCGTGAGTGCCCAAGATCCTGAGAGGAGAATGGAGGAGAAGGGATTGCGGCGTGACCATCCCCCCTGGGGGGTGATTTCTCGCTTTCTGTCTCTCTGTCTCTCTCTGTCTGTCTGGCGAGCGCACGCGCCCTATAGCAAAAACCTCTCAAAAAAAAAAAAAGCTACAAAACTCAGTGGAGGTATGAGGCCATGTTTGAGATCAGGCTAATATCTGTTCTTTTCTGTTTCCCCTCTGTGTTCCATAAAAGACCACAAATGAAAAGCTTCCCCCAAAGGGAAATATCACTTCATTAGTTCTTATTCGGCAATCCTTATGCCCCACCATCAACACAGAATATATTCTAACTGAGGGAAAAAATGAGAGAAGAGGCTGGGGACTTACAGATAAATTTAGCAGTCAGCCATGCCACTTGCCAATGATGTAGAGAAAAGGGCATCAGAGTCAAGATCAATAGGGAAAATAGCCTCCTTCTTAGGAGCAGGAAGATGACAGATGGGAGGTAGAGAGGAAGTCCCTCCAAGTGATGGCTTTGTTACCAGAAGTCCATGTGATGAGGTCGGTTCAAGGAACGAGAAGAGAAGACCATTTAAGAAAAAATACTTTAGCTCTGATACCATGACGGACAAAAGCCATGCAATCAGTGAGCTACTAGGCATATGCCTGGGGTCATTCCTGCATAGTACTTTAAAGAATCACCATTGAACCAGCAGGTGGCATGGTGGTTAAGGTGCTGGACACTCCCTTATTGAAGACCATGGTTCAAGTCCCAGACCCGGTGGCTTGCTTTCTCACTTTCCCTCTCTCTCTCTCTATAGTGAAATTAAAATAAATAAATGAATGAATACAATTAAATTTAAAAGGAACCTCCATTATCCTTTGTTTCTTTTGTTGTTTAGCTAAGCCTTTAAATAGATATCATTTCCAGGGATAATCTTATTACTCTAAGATACTTTCAGCAAAATGCTACCAATAAGGACTGAATTCCAACTGTTGAAAAGACTTTACATTTTAAAATTCATTCATATATTCATTCAACAAACATTACATACCAGGAGCAGGGTACTTGCCTAGGTGCTGGAGAATATAGCAATGAACCACATAGAAATGTCTATCTTCAGAGAGTTTGGATCTTAATTTTATAGTAATTGGAGATTCATCAGCAAATAAGTTAATGTCCAAAAAATGTGTTGTTTCTTTTAATAAAGTGCCAATCTCAAACCTCATGGAGTACTTATAAATAAGCAGAATTAAAGTTGCTATCCAGATAGCTACAATATTATGCAACTTTAAAGAAAAAAATATGGATTCCCAGGTTGATCAATACATTATCCTCTTAAAAGAATGTCAGATAAATGTGATTTGTACTATTTTTATTTTGTCTTATAGTTTTTGGCTTATAGGTACTTAAGCCACTTAAAGCGATCATTTGGAACACAAACATAAAAGGCATAGTGGGTATAAGAAACGTAAGGGCTATACTAAGAATAGCAAAGGGTTTTTTCCCTTGCTACTCTATAAATTCATACCCATTTGAACCAAAAGCTGAAAATGGGTTTTGAATATGTTTAACAGTATATATTAAAAAAAAAAATTCTACTTTGTATATTAGGAGAATTCTTTAAGTCATCCAAGAGTTCTTAGCTCAGGAAATAAACACATGACACACAGCTTTCTCCTGGTATTGAAGGCTGAAGGAAAATGCTCAACAATTAGAAGAAATACCATACTCCCAAAGGGAAATGCCAAGATACCAAAATCTCCCCTCCAATAGAATTCTATGAATAAAGCCCAACCTTGCCTAAATAGAATGAGAAAACTTGGATACTTAAAGTACCCAAGAACTTGGGTACTTTTAATGGAGTATTTTTTTTTAGGCCAATAGGTAGCATGGTGATTAAGACACTGGATTCCCATATGGTTGACCGTAGTTCAAGTCCTGAACCTGGGACTTGCTTCCTCACTTTTTCTCTCTTTCTCTCTCTCTCTCTCATGAGTACACATGCCCTATAGCAAATTAGATAATAATTAATAAAATTAAATAATTATTTTTAATAAAGAATAGATTATTTTTTCTAAAATTGGTGTCTTCAGTCTATAAAAAAGTAAATAATAAAAATTTGAGTGAATCAAAACAATGAAATATAATATGTAAATGGGAATGAAATTTAATAAAAGCTGATTTTGGCTCCACTAATTCAGAATTTGAGATAAATGCATAAATCACAAACCAAATTTTACCTTTCTCGTAATTTGGAGTGGAAGATGTCCCATAGTAGATCAATACTTGTCACACTTTAATATTCACAGGAATCACTCAGAATCCAGAAAAAGGAAGCGATAGAGGAGAAGGGATTACAGCTTGACCATTCCCCATGGGGGATACTTTCTCATTTTCCCTATCTCCCTCCAGTGAGCACATGTGCCTTCTGGCAAATAAAAATTTAAAAAAAAAATACACAGATTCTGACTCAATGGCTCTGCTATATGTCTCCAAGATTCTTCGTTTCACAAGCTCCATTTGATACTGATATTACTGGTCCACAAACACTTAGAGTAACAGGAATGTGAGCATATCAATACAACCTAGATTGTAAGAGGAATGATAAACCAACCCAAACACATTTTCAGTATCCTTGGAGAAAATTATGAATCTATGTTTTTCATTAAAGCAGTTGTAGTAGGAGTTCTATTTGGCAAGACATTGTAGACAGCTAATTGGAGTCAATTCACATTGTTAAAAATGAAAACAAAGGTCTTCTTTAAAAATATCCTATTTGGCCAGCTTTCCATTCTAGTTTTATTCATTTATATTACCTTCATTTTAGTTAATGAATGTGAGATTTGGGCAACTGAAAGCCAAAGAGAACAATATCATTATCTATGTTTCATTCTTTGGTACATTTTTCCATCAGGTTTGAAATCATCTCCATTTACTTACTTATCCATGTACTCAGAAAACAGTAAAGAAAGAAAAAAAGAAAAATACTGTTGACAGTAAGTCCTAAGAGGACTAATTAAGTACAGATCATAAGATGTACCTCCTCCACTCATCCCATGCTTAGTAAGATAAACAGATAAGATTTCCAAAGATGAATATTATCATATAATCAATAATTATGCATAAAAAGCTCCAAAGTGGGAGCCAGCAGGTGGCGTGGTAGTTAAGGCGGTGGATTCCCATGTGTCCACTACAGTTTGAGTCCTGGACCCAGAAGCAGGAAAATCACACTGGGTACGTGTGCGTGTGTGCTCAAAATATTGGGAGGAGAATAGAGAAGAGATAGTAGCATGGTCATCCCCTACCCCCATCAGGGGGTGAGTTCTCACTATATCTCTCTGTCTGGCAATTGCACATACCCTATGGCAAAACCTAACAACAACAACAAAAAAAAAAAGGTTGCAAAGTGATAGCACTACCAATGCTAGCAATTAGCTGAGGTTATCCAAAACCCTTCAAAACACCTTGTTCCTTGCCACATTGCTGAAGCAAGGAATATAAAGAAATAGTGGAGAACACACTTTCCTATTTCCAGGAAATGCTAATGGAACATAGATTCTGCAGGGTGTCTGTCTTCATTCATCGGTGGTAATCTGGTTTCTTGTGATAAATGAATGGTCCCTCCACCGGAGTAAAACAGAAATGGAGGACAGAGAGGGAGACGCAGTGCCAGGAGTGTACCACAAAGTTTATGAAGTACAGTAAGAGATCCCAGGGGTAAAACAAGAGAGAGAGAGAGGGTTGTGAGACTAGGACATGGTGCAGAAATGAACATAAAAGCAACAGAAAAAGGAACAAGGAGACTTGGAGAAGATGGAAGAACTTTCAAAGCCAAGTTTTATCCACATACTTGTATTGTGCCAGGAAAGGAGAGCCCCCGAGCTCCACAGATCACAGACAATGCTCAGACAACAAGGTGACAAAGTTTCCCAAGCACAAATGTATGATCCAAGTGGAAAGTACCTTCCTCTTCTGAGACTCGTGGCTTATTTGCCTTCGTCTCCTTCTACTGAATAGTAAATAATAATTGACTGCCCTATGTCTATGTTCAGTAAGCAAATTTTCTTCCACCTACAGAGAAAAAAAGGAACCAGTCTAACAAAATAAGCACTGCAGAAAACCTGACATTTGTATTCCTCATTATGAATTAATAAACTGGCACAGATGGAAAAAGAAAGATGCGAGGAGATATGGAGGAGGAAAAAGCAGAGCCCAGCATTAAACCGCAGCTTGAGCTATCCCTCTTGGGAACAACTAGGGCATAAAAACTAGAATTTGCCGAAGTGTCCTTGGTATACCCAAGGACACAACTTCATAATGTGGAAGCTAAACTGAATATTAGATAAACACAGTCAGATAAGAAATGGGTTTTGGGTGGTTTTGTTTTAAAGAATAAAACAGCTATTGGGGCATAAAAGAACATTTGAGTATGGCAAAAATATTGAAAAAATAGGAATCACAATTGAGAATGCGAAGAGAACTGGGGTTTAAGAAAACAAAATGTGACATAAAACAAGTGATAAATATGGATAAACTTCATAACCTTTTTTTTTTGGTGGGGGGGTTTTACTATAGAGCGTGTGCACTCGCCAGACAGAGACAGAGAGACAGAAAGCGAGAAATCACCCCCCAGGGGAGATGGCCATGCCACAATCCTTTCTCCATTCTCCTCTTAGGATCTTGGGCACGCAAGCATATACGCCTGGCATGAGTTTTAAGCCACCGGGTCCGGGATGTGAACCGCGGTTGGCTACATGGGAGTCCAGCGACATAAAAATTACACTAACTGCTGTAGGTTCTAGGGTGATTCCCAGAGCTAAGAAAGAATGTACAAGGAAATTCCCAGACCCAACACCTTAGGGGGTCTTTAATTCCCAGCCTAGGGACTGCCAAAACATCACAGGACATCTAAACTCACATCAAGGTGGCAGGTATGGCCATCTTCTTCATGCATGGAAGAAGAGGACAGTGAGCCTCCAGCTTCACAGAGTGCTCCATCTCCTTGGCTCCAAGCCAGCTCCTACCT
Source organism: Tupaia belangeri chinensis (assembly GCF_000334495.1). NCBI lineage: Eukaryota > Metazoa > Chordata > Mammalia > Scandentia > Tupaiidae > Tupaia > Tupaia belangeri. The sequence continues at coordinate 380,789 of NW_006159560.1, forward strand.
CTGCTGGCAAGAACACCAGGGATGTGAAAAAGCTGAACAAACAGAAGATCCAATAGTTGCCTTAAGTTGCCCAAACAAGTCACATGTTCTGATGCTGAGACCATGATCACATTTGGATAGGAGTATGGCTCAAATAAAAGAGAGAGAAAGGTTTCAGGGCTATTGAGGAGCTTCCTTGAGTCAACCCTTCGATGACATGGACCTTCCAGAAATTATACTGGAGGTCATAAAAGAAGGGGCTGCTTTTAGCCCATGTGTAAGTTGGGTAAACCATACTGCTCTGCCTACTTCTGTCATTAGTAAAGGATGTTTTAGCTTGATGTTTCTTCAAAAAAGGAGAGAAAGAAGATGAGAGAGAAAGAAGAAAGAAGAGAAGAGAGGGAAGGAAAGGAGAGGAAAATACTACTTCAGCCCTTAGTAAGTTCGACTTGGTGGGTGTTCTTGCAAGTTACTCAGTGTTTTGGGGGGTTGTTTAGAGAGAGACTTGCTATATGGCATGTGTGCTTACCAGAGAGAGAGAGAGAGAGAGAATGTGAGAAATAATCCCCCAGGGGGAATAACCACATAGAAATCCCTTCTCCTCCTGGAATTTCGAGCCCACACACACACGGTGTGAATTTCAAGCTGTTGGGTCCTGGATTCAAAAAGCAGTTGGCCATGTGGAAGTCTAGCACTTTAACCACAATGCCACCTGCTAGCCCCACTCAGTGTTTTCAGCATTTCTCCTGGCCAATAGAAATTCACACCCAAAGTCATCAGTTTCCACTCATCTTCTGCTCTCTCATTAATGATGCATCCTCTGCTTTGGCTGATCTTAGCACCTCTTGTTAGTAGCTAAGGGTCTGCTGGTGAATTGAAAAGACGGGCCCCATTCAGCCCTGAAAACAAGACTCCCTGGAAATGCACTAAAAGGCTCATGTGAGCACAATGTTCTTAGAAATCTCAGTATTTATGTCTTTAATACTCACTGAGATATTTTGCTCCAAAAGCAATACTTGATCTTTCCCAACAAGCAGAAATGGCAAAAACAACAATAAGAACTACACAGAGGTCTCAAGAGAAAAATTGCAAACAGAGAGAGAGAAAGAGAGAACTCTGTTTCAGGGCTTTTACTAAGCAGCAATGTGAAGATGGGGAAGTTTTTATCTGGGCTCTGGCCTTCTCACTATTTCTGGGTCATTCTCCCAGTCCTCTCCTATGACTCTCACAGCCCTGTTCCCATCCTTCTTCCTGCATGTCAATCCTCAGAGCACAATCCCACCATTGGAGCTGCTCAGCCGGGTCCAACTTCCTTAGGCAGTGTCCTACTACAGGCAGGACATGGAGTAGGACATGGAGCCAGAGCAAAATTCTGATGCACTACTGTGGCCTCAACAAAGCTATCCTATGCTGTCAGATGTCAAATTGGTCTTTACCTTTAGGTAGGAGGTTAGCAACTAGAAAGGAGTACAGTGGACTTCTGGGCATTGGTTACTTTCTGTTTCCAGAGCCCATGCTGGTTCCATGGGGGTGTTCACTGAACTATATGTGCATGCACAATATGTGCACTTCTATAAGTAACATGTCAAGGAAATGTTAAATAGAATGACCTCAGGAATGACATAGTGTAAGAGGTTCAGAATACTCAAATATAATCAATATTACTTGGATATTTCAAGAAAAAGTGGAATATCTGACACTACTGACAAATCCCTTGCAAATTTTACCTAGGGCATTCTTGCTGGGAAACATTTTTTTCTCTTAAGATTTATTTAATTTTTTCTACTATTATTATCATCATCATTAATTTGCTATAGTTTGTGTATACTCACCAGAGAGAGAGGGAAAGAAAGAGAAAGCAAGCTGCCAGGTCCAGGACTAGAGCCACCATTGGCCATGTGGGAGTCCAATACCTAACCACCTTGCCACCTGTCGGCCCCAAAAAGCATTTTTTAAAAAAAGATCTTACCAGTCCAATCAGGGTTTTCAATATCATAGGGTCTGCAAGATATCTGTAGGAAAGGAGTTAGAGAGTGTCGGTCCCTAGAAGGCAGCATTGCTGAATTGATCCATCAAAGCTAGAAGCCACCAGTCAATTAGATCATCCAACCAATTCCCCTTAATCAAAGTCTCACACTTAGCAAGCCATCCATACACAGAGAAAGACAAGTTGTGTTTATTGCTTTAAATTAATGATGCCCCAATTTTACACAAAATCTCTATGAAGTCCCAACCTTTTCTCAGAACGAGGGCCCTTTCTAATCTTAAAATTGTTTATCCAACCATCTGTAGTAAATTATTATCATTTTAAATTGTTCCATTACCCATTTTTAATGTCTCACTTTCTCATAGCAGAGGCAGAGTTCAGTCACCCTCAAGGCAGTTTCCAGCTTCACACCACTCCCAGATGGGCCAAGGTGGTGGCCAGACAGAAAAACCTATTGGCATTTCTCCCACTTAGCAGACTGGGCTCTCCACTTTTCCTCTGTTTCCTTTAAAGGGGTGATCCAGGCATTAACCCACAAATGCAAAGGGACCTGCACTCCATTTCCTTATACGTAACTGCTAGATGTCTCTCTCCCTCTCTCTCTCTGACTGACCCTTCATTCCTGCCTCAAGTCACCTTGGGGCGGAGACTGCCCTCCCAGCTCACTGGACCCTTTGCATGTGTTCCTTGTTGTGGGATATTGAATTTATAACTTTCTTCAGAAGAACCGTGGGCTGCCCTAGACCTCCCCAGCACCCTGAGAACCCAAAGTCAGGCTCCTAGGACCAGAGCAACAGTCAGAGGAGAGCAACAGAATGTTTGCCAGAATAAAAAAGTTTCGCAGGTGAGGGAATCCCTGATCACAGATTGGACATCTAGGCATTAGGCCATCCACCAGGTAAAAGAATTATCCCCTAGAAGGCACACGGCAAACACCCACATCCAGCTCCTCTTCATTCCCGCGAGGCAGAGTTGCTAGCTGGTCTGATATTGGAGCCCCAGTTTAATTGGGGACTCTCAGAACACTATAACAAAATAGTTATGTTTTTCATGGCTGTTGTGTTTTTTTTCTTTATTTTTTTCTTTTAGCAAAAACATTTGCAAGAGGCTGGGATACACTCTAATCCCCTTAAAAAAATTATAAAAGCAGCTCTTGCCAAGTGCTGTCCAGCACTGGGACAGGCTCCCCACTGCAGGAGAATGTAGGTTGTGTCCCTTTCTCTGGGCCAATCCAATCAGAGGCTAGACAGTTGCCTCCTTTATCCATGATAAGAATGTGTGTGACTTCTGCATGGCAGCTAGAATGAATGGAGTTTCATTGAGGCAATGGGAAAACGTTTTGATATTTCTATCAGACTGATTTTATTGTGCATTCTCAGAGAAGTCTTAAGAGAGATTTGTCATAAACTTTAAATCTCTTGAACAATCACCACTCTGGCAAAACTTAAAGTGCAGGAATTTGAGCACAGGTGTTTTGTATTAGTGTTATATCCATGACACTGGACATATTTCATAATATCTGCCAATTTAATGGGACCTGATAATACCAAGAAAGCATCACAAATCACTAACAGAGAGAAGTACCAGCCAACAAGTGTAAAGGGACAAATACTGAAAGACAGTTTAAAATATTTGCAAACACATAATGTTTCAACATTTACCATTCTTCCATTGGTGTTTTCTAAAATAAAAATCTATTTTTTTCTACCAAATAAAAATTATTTGTAGTTATTTCACTTAACTCATTTTTCTTTTATTTAGTCTGTCAGGTATTCTCCTGCTCCAGAAAGGAAATATTGTATTTCTGTATTTCATGCAGACATTTCTAATATGAATTTTCCATTCATATTTCTATTTGTGGGAGAATAACTCAGCTTTCAGCTCATACCATTATTTGAAATATACCTAAAGCATTCTGTATTATTAATCATTCACTCCTCAGAAATCATGAGGATAACAGTTGTGTAAATGTAATGTCCGGTGTCTATATGTACCTAAATTCCTGTATTCCCATACTTCTTTCCGCTATACCAGACAAGAGGAGAAATATTGACTGCTCACCCAGAGAGAAAGAATATATAAGAAATATGGGACTAGCAAATGACATAATGGTTATGTTGCTGGACTCCCACATGGCTGAGAGCAGTTCGAGTTCTGGACTCAGCAGCTTGAAATCCACACCAGGCGCATATGCATGCATGCCCAAAATACCAAGAGGAGAATGGAGAAGGGGATTACAGCATGACCATCCCTCTGGGGGTGATTTTTTGCTTTATGTCTCTCTGTCTCTCCAGCACGTGCACCCTATAGCAAGAAAAATCTCTCTTAAAAAAAGAAAAGAAGGAAGGAAGGAAAGGAAGAAAGAAAAAAGAAAAATTTAAGAAGTATATACTAGAGGAGGCCAGCAGATGGCATAGTGGTTATGTCACTGGACTCCCACATGACTGACAACGGTCTGAGTCCCAGATCAGGTGACTTGAAACTCACACCAGGCGTATATGTGTGTGTGCTCAAGATCCCAGGAAGAAAATGGAGGAGAAGGAATTGTGGCATGGCCATCCCCCCTGGAGTAGTGATTTCTCACTTTCCCTCTCACTGTCTCTGTCTCTTTCTCTCTCCTGTAAGCACACTCCCCTAAGGCAAAAACTTCTACCAAAAAAAAGTACTAGAAAAATTACATATTATTCTAATAATATATATTCAATATATAAGAACATTATAACAAACATATAATATATAATAATACATATATAATAAAATACATTTGAAAAATATATAGTGTCAATATATTTTAGACATTATATGCTTTAGAGAATATATATTCAATATATAATAACATTATAACAAACATATAATATATAATAATACATATATAATAAAATACATTTGAAAAATATATAGTGTCAATGTTGGCTTTAGAGCATTTGTTAACATTATATCTGGACATAAGTTGAAGTTATCCACGCTTGGAGATGAGCAGAAACTGAAAAATGAACATGTCATTTCAATTTTGGAGCTTCTTTCTTTTTCTTTTTACTTCAGTTTTAGCTAGCTAAGTTAGTTAGTCACCTTCACCCAGTATTTTCACCCAGACTAATACCTGTCTGGGTCACATGACACATTAAGGGCAGATAAGCAAAGAAAAACAGAAAATCTGCAACCTCCCATCTATCAACGAAAGAAAGAATGAAGGAAAAGATGCCCATGACAGACTTAAAGAACACTTGGAGAAAAAGAAAATGCAGCATTCTGTCCACATGCAAAGTTATTTAATGTACCTTTACCTCCACTCTGAAGCAGAGTGCTCTTTTCTGCCTAACTCCTTTAGCAGTCGTTCTTCTGGTACTGTAATTGTGAATGACTTTTTATTCTATCCAAAGGCGAGCTTTTTTCAGTTTTGCCAAATTTTATCAGCTAACTTAAATTATGAAAGCAAAATTATATTTCTGTCTTTTGTCCACATAGCACAGTGGTTCTCAACCAGGGACAGTTTAGTCCTGCAGGAATAAGCAGAGGTAAGAGATGCTGCTGAATGTCCCACAGAGCACAGAACAGCCTCCTTCTCCTCAATGACCCGAATTATTCGGTCATTTTAAGTTCTTATCGCTACCTAGAAAAAGTATGGACACTTACTGCATGCCTTGAGACCTAGATTAACCTTCTATGGATATCATATCGCATCCCTTTCAGGGATGAACTGAGAACACTACCAGCAAATAGCCTCAAGTGACCAGCTTCTTCAAGGTTTGCTTCAGCTGCAGAGACCTGCCTCAGCTCTGGCCATACCCTTCTGAGACACATCATAACCTGTGATTTATAACAGCAAGGACACAAAAATCTGGCCATTTTAGCCCACTTTGGGATGACTCTATACAAAGGGACTTCAAAAAGTTTATAGGAAAATGGAATTAAACGGGGATTTATTCTGGTGCAAGAAATATTGAAACATATGCATAGTTACTGCATAATATACATTTTCCATGAACATTTTGAAAATACCCCCTTATACACTCCTGAGCTCCCACAGGGTGCTAGGAAAGCTTCACAATTCAGCTTCCCTCACTGCCCAGTCTGCTTCCTCCTGCAGGTCGTTGACCTGTAATGATCATCCTTCTCACTGAGCGGGCTCAGTGTCTGCTTCTAGAGAACTCAGCCAGGGATGAACATTTTGGATAGGGAACCTCTGAGAAGTGTTTGAGGAAACCAGGTACTCCAAACAGGAAATAACCAAAAGGATTTGAACGGGCCACAGAACCACTTAGTAAAGTTGCTGAGAGAGGAAATCAGAAGATATGCTCCTTCTTGAAGCATGGAGAAGTATACAGTAGTAATAAGTCAGAAATGTTCCTGAGACATTGGAAATCACAAAATTACTCCAAAAACACTCAAACAAAAGAAAGTTAAAGGAGTTTAAAAACTCAAAAAAGTGTCTGAAAGGCAAAAAGAATTCCTCTGAAGTAAATTGTAAGATTTAAAAACAAAACCAGAAAAGAAAGTGCAGTTTTATATCCATGGGGGGAGAAAAAAAACAGAAAAGAGGACTAGATGGTGGTGTAGTGTAGTTGTAACACAGCTGAGGGAGTCCGCAGTTCATGTCCCAGGACCTCCCTTGACATACCAGGCTCATGTATGCATGTTCATAATCTGGGCTGGCTAGAGAGGGATCATGGTGTAGGGACATGTTGGGGTGCTCGCTCTCTCGCTTTCTTGCTCTTGGAGGAAATAAACTTTCAAAGATTTTTATTTATTTATTTATTTATTGCTATAGGGCTCATGCGCTCGCCAGAAAGACAGAGACAGACAGAGAGACAGAAAGTGAGAAATCACCTCCCATGGGAGATGGCCACGCCGCAATCCCTTCTCCTCCATTCTCCTCTTGGGATCTTGGGCAAGCACACACACGTGCCCAGCATGAGTTTAAGCCACCGGGTCTGTGACTCAAACCGCGGTCAACTACGTGGGAATCCAGCGACATAGCCATTATGCTAACTGCTGGTCCCCCAAGATTTTTTTTAAAAAAGATCAGACAATAATTGAACTGTTCAAAGGAGCTGAGATCTCTGCATCCTGAGGCTTCCAGGCTGCTTCATTACCACCCACCAGGTATGCTGACTCATCTCTGACCACAGATACCTACTTCCTTAACCAGACAGCACAACCAGGGGTTCCTGCTTTGGTTGGTTGTAGGCTCCGAAACTCTGGCAGTGACCCAAGTCAGCCAGGATTACATTACCACCCAGCACACACCCCTGAGCACCTTATAAGATGCATGACTGTGAACCAGTAGGACATGAACCATGGCTATTTTTAGCAATGAGTCACCCCATCATTTTATTTACTGTAAAATAAAACTTTTCATTTTACAAGTGCTTTTCATCTGTGAGAAATTAAAAATGAAAACATTTACTATCAAGAAGGGGGAGCTGCAGGAATTATTTAAAAGTTACTCGACACTGAGTAAAGAGTTTGCATATGATGGTGTGTGAAGAATTGTGTTTTATGGGTCATTATAACTTGTGTTCTTGTGGTAACTCGTTTTTCAAACACTGTATTTTTCTATATCTTTGGTTTAGCAGATAGGCATTTATTTTTGACACATGATTCCAGCTTTTACAATGCAAAACGCTTCTGGAAATTGTATCTTAAATGAATCTTCATAAAAATAAGCATAATCTTTTGCATTTGTCAGTTAGAAAATATTTAATGTCAGTGAGATCGTCAATAAATGAGCAGGTAAAGCGGAGAAGAAATGCACATGAATGTTTATTAAGCAGTGTCAAACAAGCAAAGCAGAGAGAAGCTGAAACCTTCTAAAGTGCTTTTCCATATGCTCATCTGCAAAGAAAATCTAGTAAATTAGATCAACCTAGAGTCCAAATGTCCTAAGCAATTTATAATCAACACAGTCATAGTTTCAACCATAACATTCCAAACCTAGCATTCAACCATAAACCTAGCTCAAGATCCAATTTGGAAGAGGTTTTTGTTTGTTTGTTTGTTTGTTTTTTCACATGCTCGATCTTATAAGTTCACAAGTCCTCAAAGGCAGCCCTGTAGAGACCAGTGCTTCTCAAGCCCGGGGCAATGAGTGTGGAATCTCAGCTGCAAAGACGAGCTGCCCATAGCACAGGGGTAAAGTCTGCACAGAAGAAGCCATATTCCACATGACCACCTCAGTGGAATACCTGACTCAGTCAGCCTGAAACACACTAGGCATATGCCTGACCCTTCAAGAGCCAGCAGACTGGAGGAGAACAGGAAGAGGATCACAGGGTACTCCTCACTCATGCTCTCTCATGGCATGCATGCACACTCTATCATGAATAATGGGGACGAAAGGAAGAAAAGAGAGAGGAAGGAGGGAGAGAGGAAGGAAGACTAGAAGAGGACCTACTACCATTATAGGACCTAGATCCCACTAGTAAGGAGCACACAGAAGAAAAAAGGAGGAAACCAAAAAAACTTTCCTGGAAACAGAAAGGTTACTATAGATAATAGAAAGGTCTCATGGAACAAGTGAGGCCACCACATATGAGAGCATTTGAAAAGAGAAAGGCACTCAGAAACTCTTGGTTATGTCACATGAAATGAGGTCATGTGTGTATGTGTATACACAGACATACTTGTATACTGTGCATAACTCATACCCATACATACTCACACATGTCATAAACTTCAAAAAGTTCATGGGAAGATGGAACTAAAGTACAAGTTTATTTTGGTGCAAAAATTTTTGAAGTCCACGCATAGTTTTTTCATAGTACTATTTTCCATGACCTTTTTTAAAACTCATATACCCCTACGTTTGTCACTATATACGCAGGTATGCAGATGTAAATATATATATGTGCATATACACACAGTCACTCATGTACACTTGCCTACATATATACACACATGCACATATATACATACATACACATACATGCCTGCATATATACACACATACATTGAAGAGCTCAGAACTCTTTCATACAAAAAGTTCCTTGAAAAATTAAGCCTGCAAGTTATGGTCTTACCCGCTGTTCCTTAATCATGTTCTTAGCAAAGTACATTTTGGTTAAGAGTTAAGGACTCTGCCTAGGGGCCTTATGTTTGCTACCTGAAATCTTGGTAATTTTTCCAGGGTTTCTAAGCATACTTAGTATTCTTTGGGTAAATGACAAAACAAGCAGAGACTGGCCTATCATTATGTATTTTTACTTTTCTATATTCTGTTCTTGGTGGTAAAAGTAGAAAAGGATTTAGGAGCTGCCATGTTAACATTTGCATTAATTCACACTTTCTTTGGAAGTTTAATCCTATCAGTCAGGAAATGCAAAATTAAGGTTCTTCCATTTATGTAAATTTGCATGCCTTTAATTGGCTGCATTCTTAATTACAAAGGAGCAGCTATTATTTTTATTGTTCCATTTTTACAAAGTAATAAGTTTCCTTTGTAACACTTAATTGTCATGTCATTCATTGACTTTGAGCTCACACTGGCTACATTACCATTGCTCAATGCAGAATGTAAAAGAATGTATATTTTGCAAATCCAAGTAGACATGCATGCACAATGATTTCACAACTTACAATGCTAAATGAAGTCATAGAGCAATGGGAGAAAGCAGATTGGTAAGCCAAAAACCTAAAGCTTTTATAAATGCATGAATGTAGCCTCTAACTTAGCCACTGGCTTTTCCATCTCCCACTGTCTCCCTCTAGGATTCTCAATAATCATTATCGCCTCCATCATCAGAGAATAAGCAAACAAAAAAGAAAAGGCATGAAATTCAAATTGGTGTGGTGTTTTTTAGCATGCCCTTTGAAAGATTTGTTGGGGAAGTCAAAATTAATGGCTAAATTGAGGTTTGAAAAAATATGTTAGGTTTTATTTACTCATGCTTTTCTATACTCATTCATGCCATTAGCACTAATAATGGAAAGTTTGCTTTGTTTATTATAGCATACCAATGATGCTGCCATTTTCAGTCAAGACCACAAAAAGAAAGCAGGATTTTTAAATTGCTACATGAGGGACTGTTACAGAACTAAACTAAATGACTCCAAGGAAGGTTAAAAAAACTAGTTACCAAGAGGAGTAATAGAATCTTCCCCTCTAAAGATTTCTTTTAAGAATTATTTATTTATTTGTTTGTTTGTTTGTTTTTAATTTGATCAGAGAGGGTCAGAGTGTGAGAGAGAGAGAAAGTGAGAAAGCAAAGGTTTGCAACTTGAACCATGGTCAGCCACGTGGGAATCCAATGCTCTTAACCACCACACCACCTGCCAGCACCTCCCCATTGAAGATTTTTTTAAGAATCAAGTGAACAACTCTTTCAGTGAGGACCTGCTTGGACACAGAGAAATCAACCTGTGATTTATTAAGGTCCTATGGACTATTTTTGTTGTTGTTGTTTCTTATTGGAGAGAGAGAGAGAGGAAAAAAAAATGGTGTTTTTGATGGGTCCCATCATGTCACCATTCCTCTGCCCAGCTTTCTAGTTAGTTAGCACTACATGCATGAGCCACCACACCTATCCTGTTTAGGTTAGACTGGACATTGAACTCAGTCTCCCATGCAGCCTCAGCCACCACTCATTAGTACTGGCCCACTCGTACCACCAAGGTTGGGTTGGCTCTAGAGTTTTACATTAACTCACTTTTTAAAAGTACAAACTAGATCATTTGAAAACCAAGGAAAAATTTTGTATGGCTTAACTAGTAACATACAACAGAGAAGTTCCTAGTTCTCCCAAATCTCTGATTACAAAATATGATCACATTCCTGTTAGTATCCAATGTATAATGACCCCCAATCTGTTCCTAGAATAATGATAGTGTCCCCTTCTCCATACACAAGCGCGATTTTCCCACATTTGAAAGATTCCCACATTTGCATATTCTGGTTTGTGAATCAGATACTTCCTGTGCAGATCTCCACAACTGGTTACACTCAGAGAGGTTGACCTGCTGGCCTTGGCTCCCTTGGGTTCCTTTAACAGTAACTACTAGAACCTGAATATCCTGCAGAAATAACCCTGTCCCCAGGGCCATGCTCACTGTTTGCATAGTTACTAAGGAAGAGTTCAGTGATTAACCCATCTTAGTGGTTTCTTCATTTATAAAGAGAGATGCTTCCATACCCCCAAGGACAAACTAAATAAATTTAAAAAAAAAAAATTTAAATACAACTGTTTGGGCCTCAAGCATTAGTGGTGTTGTAGCTTTCAGTGATTTAGCATTTTAAATTTACACCTGCAGTATTTATATACAGAATTGTGATTCTTACCCCAGGAAAATTATGCTTCAAATCAAGCTGCATAAGAAAATGTGGGCCATGCATATTGGGGTGGGAATATTTAGCTTTAATACTCACCTTCCCTCCACATCACACATGGGATTTGACCACATGATAAAGCATTACTGTGAATAACCAGCTTCTACATTTCCTGAGAGAAATTACAGCAGCTCAACTCAATATTCCTAACGAAACAAACATTTATTGAATACCTATTGCTAGTACCCACTGAATGTGAACCTAGGAAGGTACCTGCTGTGCTTCTCTAGAGGAGCTTTACCATGCTACAGGAACACACTGAAGATACCTGATCCACTCCTTGAGAATCAGGAAGGTTTCCCAGAAGAAGTGACGTCAAAACTAAGACCTGAAAGATCAGGAGATTATCAGGTAGAAAAAGGAAATGGGTTTATTTTAGGAAAAGAAAATAGCTTGTACTAAGGCTTGTACATGCAGGAAAACATGGTGTGCTCAAGAATTTGATTATGAATGGGGCAAGACAGCAGCAACACCACTGGAGAGGTAAGCAGCGAGCCAGATCATAAAAACTTGAATGTCATGCTGGAGAAGGAAGCTTTTTCTTAAGGACGTTAGAAAGTCATTAACTGCTTTTAAACAGAAGAGCAGGCTGATCTAATTTGTGCTTTAGAAAGATAAGTTTGAAAACTGATTGTAGAAGAGGGAGGCTAGACCCCCTTGGTAGAGATACAACATACCATGGGATTGAGAGAAAATAGATAATTTCCTGTAGGAAGAAGAATTCAAACTGGTCCCCAGGATTAAAGAAAGGCTGTTTAAGACTAATGGGACAACATAAATCAAATAAGGTTACGGGAACAGGAAAATGCAAGGAGCAAATGTATAAGCAGTAGACAGTAAATGACTGGACCAATGTGTGGGCCTTGAAAAGAATTTGGAGCACAGCAAGGCTGTAAGAATAATTGGGGAAAAAATGGTACACTGATTAGTTTTATTCTGATTGCAATGCAGACTTCTTGAAGGGTCTAGACAAGATTCGGTTTTGGAAAGAGAACTCAATAAGTGAAGTAAATGTTATTTTGCACACATGTACAGAGCCTTGAGCTTCTCAAAGGCAGAATTTTCAGGAACTTATACAGCATATGTTTGGTAGGTGCTCAGTGTTCATTTAGCTAGAAGATGGTTGGTTTGATGGATAAGGGGATAGATGGAAGGATAGAAGGATGACTAAACAGGTAAATTATTGCACCATAAGGATAAATGTATTTGGGTGAAATAATTTTTCTGAACAAGTAAAAACCTAGGAAAACTATAAAAGACATCATAGAACCTTCATCATACCATACAGGAGCTAAAAGTGGGGAAAAATCTTTATCTGCCTAATGAATTTTGCATCTTGAGTCTTGATAACTTTTTAATGTGTACCTACCAAAATTCTATTCATTGAGACAGTGTTTCCTTCACGACCATATTCAAAATCTTGAACTTTTATTGCTGTGGGTTCCCAGTGACCCTAACAGAAGGGACCTCCTTTCCTTGGGATCATATGCTAAACTTGGGAAACAGAAATGAAAGGATAGTACATTTTATAGGGCAACCGTGCATTCCCCCCCCCCCAGAAATCAACTCCCTTATTCAAACCTAAATAAAACTTAGAACCAGCTCCTTAATTAGGAAGAATAAGTTGTTGTTTCCTTGATTAATTGCACCTTGCAGAAAAAATGACTGTGTAGAAGATAATAATTTATGGTAGCAATTTGAGATGATTTTATCATAAACTTTCCATGGTTTCATATTGTAGATTTTGGAAAACATAGTACTTTGTCAAAAAGGGAGGGGAGTGGAGGAAGTAAAATAAATATTTAAGCCCAGAGAGATCATTCCAACAAATGTTCATTCTTAGATCATCTGTTCTTCATTCCATGATATATGTTATAAACAACAGCTTCACTCCAGCTCTCACATTGCTTCGTACTTTAAAATTCAACAAATATGTTAGTGCATATATATAATGTATTATAGTTTGCATTCACAGATAACACGACTAATAGAGTTGTTTACCATGTATATGGGAAGGTTAAAAATCTCAGAAAAAGATTTGCAGTCTTTCAACATGGGCAGATGCATCAGAGGACTGTCCTATTTTTGTACCTCTAGAGACCATTTTAGAATAAATCATTTCTTATGACTCTGTCTCTTTGCTCAATGGGTTACTGATATCTTTGCTCTAAAAGAGCTACGTGGATATACTTACTGCCAAGTGGGTCTTTTGGCTGCTGCTACACCCAGAATATCTCAACAATATCGCAAGACTTTAAGTTGTATTTCAGGATGTCAAGTTAGCGTTTCTCCTGGAAACTGCCGTTATCTCCTATTTCAGTTTTCTACACAGCTGTGGAATATTTTCTACCTTTCCACAGAGGAGCAACATATAGTATTAGGCAAGGTTAGCAAATACTGGTCCATGGTTAAGTTTTGCAGTTTTCAGAAAAGCAAGCAAATAAACCCAAAATGCTCACTTCTAATATTCTAAATTTTTGAAAAAGCTAATTTTATTCCACTTAAATAACTGAACTTACTATTATTGTGGTAAGATCATGGGTTCTACTCTCTTAACAATTTTTAAATGTACAATATAATATCATTAATTATTGGCACAATGATGTACTGAAAATCTCTATCTTATTAATCTTACATAGCTGAGATTTTATACTTGTTGAACAGCAACTCGATTTTTCTCTACACAATCCCTGGCAACCACCATTCAACTCTCTGGTTCTATGAATTTGACTATGTTAAATGCTGCATGTAAGTGAAATCGTCATACTGTATTTGTCTTTTTTGTGACTGGCATATTTCATTTAACATAATGTCCTCAAGGCTCATCCATATTGTCTCATATGGCAGGAATTTTTTCTTTTCTAAATTTGAATTATATTCCATGGTGTATGTGTGTGTGTGTGTGCGTGTGTGTGTGTGTGAATGCACGCATGCATTTATATACACCACATTTTCTATAGCTGCGCATTATCTATGAACCTTTGTGTTTCCACATCTTGGTTATTGTGAATAATGTCACAATGGATATGGGAGGCAAATATCTCCTCACAAACCTTATGTAAATTCTTTTGAAAAAAATACTCAAATGTAGGATTGTTGTGTAGTAGCTCTATTTTAAACTTTTTGAGGAACCTCAATACTCTTTTTCATAGCAGCTGCAAATTTTATGTACCTACCAGCAATGTATAAGAGTTTCAATTTTTCTACATGCTCTCCCACTTTTACCTTTTGTTTTATATTTTTTAATGTTTTGTTTTTGAGTAATAGCTTTTATAACAGGTGTGAGGTGATACTCATTGTGGTTTTGATTAGCATTTCCCTGATAATTAGTGATATTGAGCATCTTGTCATATACCTGTTGGTCACTTGTATGTTTTTGCAAAAATATCTATTCAAGCCTTTTGCCTATTTTTTAAAATTTTCATTATTTGGATTTTTGCTATTGAGCTGTAGGAGTTTCTTGTTTATTTTGAACATTAACGCTTTATCAGATATATGTCTTGCTATTATTTCCTCTTATTCTGTAGGTTGGCTTTCATTCTGTTAGCTTCTTTTTCGATACGGAGACTTTTCAGTTTGATGGAGTCACACTTGTTTATTTTTTCTTTTTCTTTTCTTGCTAAAAGCACAGAAGAAAAAATAAACAAGTGTCTTTTGGTATCTAAGACCATGTCATGAGGATTTTTCTCCTTTGTCTTCTTTTAGAGGTTTTATAGTTTCAGGTTTTATGTTTTAAGACTTTAATCCATTTTTTTGTTGTTGATTTTTGTGTTGGTGATGTTGTTGATATTGTTGTGTTGGTATAAGGTAAGGGCCCAATTTCATTCTCCTGCGTGTGGCTATTCACTTTTCTTAATAATATTAATTGAAGAGACTATCCTTTCCCAATTGTGAATTTTTGGCACTCTTGTGGAAGATCAGTAGATTATATATGTAAATATTTCTAGATTCTCTCTTCTATTCTACTAGTCAATATGTTTGTCTTTATGTCAGTACCATAGTCTTTTAGTTTTATAGATTTGTAATATATTTTGAAATTAAGGAGTGTGATATATCTAGCTTTGCTGTTTTTTCTTATGATTGCTTTAGGTATTCAGGGTCCTTGGTGGTTGCATATAAGTTTTAGGATTATTTTTCTATTCCTTTTTTTAAATTTATTCATTTATTTCTTCTATAAGTGAGAGAGAAACAAGAGTCAGAGAGAAATGTACCCCCAACAGGGTCTTCATGCCATGATCCACCTTCAGTTTCAGCTAGGCTGGGTCACAGAATCCACACATATTCCAGTATGTTCAGGGAAGTCCCAGTATGCAAACGCAGAACCTTTCTCATGAGGATCCAACTGCATTTACCACTTCACAACTGCTTGGTCCAAGGATTGCTTTTCTATTTCTGTGAAAATATATGTCATTGATATTTTGATAGGAATTGCACTGAATCTATGGATCACTATGGGTAATATGGACTTAACAATATTATGTCTTTTAATGCATAATATGCTGTGTTTTCATTTTTGTCTCAATATTTTCTGATTTCATTTCTAATTTCTCCTTTGATTTATTGGTTATTCAGGAGTGCGCTGTTTAATTCCCACACAGTAGTAAATTTGCCAGTTTCCTTTCTACAGTTGATTTTTAATTTAATTTCACTGTAGTCAGAAAAGATAGTTGGTATGATTCCAATCTTTCAAAAATTGTTAAGACTTCTTTTGTCCTAATGTGTGATGTATTCTGGAAAATGTTTCAAGTGCACTTGAGAGGAATGTATATTCTGTCACTGTTGGGTGAAATGCTCTCTCTATGAATATTTGTTAGCTCCATGTGGTCTATAATGTTATCCACTGCTTCCTCACTGATTTTCTATTTGCATATTCTAGCCATTACTGAAAAAGTTTCCTACTATTAGTGTATTACTATCTATTCCTTCCTTCTGTTTTGTCAATGTTGGCTTCATATATTGATATACTCTGATGTTGGGAGCATATCTATTTATAATCACTTATCTTACTAAAAAATTGACCCTTTTATCATTATATAATTTCCTACACTGTATCTTATGACATTTTTTGGCTTAATATGTATTTTGTCTGATAGTATTACCACTTATATACTCTCTTTTTTTGGAGAGATTTTCGCTATAGGGCACGTGCACTCGTCAGACAGACAGAGAGAGACATAGAGACAGAAAGCGAGAAATCACCCCCCAGGGGGGATGGTCACGCCGCAATCCCTTCTCCTCCATTCTCCTCTCGGGATCTTGGGCACGCACGCACACGCGCCCGGCGTGAGTTCTAAGCCACCGGGTCCGGGACGCGAACCGCGGTCGACTACGTGGGAGTCCAGCGACATAGCCATTACGCTAACTGCTGGTTCCCTACCCTACTCTCTTTTGATTACAATTTGCATGAGATGTCATTTCCCATCCCTTTACTTTCAGCCTATACATGTACTTAAATCTACAATAAATCTCTTATAGATAGTAGATACTTGCATCTTTTTTTAATCCATTCAGCCACTCTGTGTCTTTTGACTGAGTAATTTAACTCATTTACATTTAAAGATAATTGATAAAAGACTTATAGTTACCATTTTGTTAATCTTATTTTCTCTGTTGTAGCACTTTGTCCATTTTCCTCTCTTGCTTTCTCCATTTATGTTTCATTGATTTTTAAATTGATATTCATTGCTTTTTCCTGTTTCTCTCTCTCTCTCTCTTTCTCTCCCTCTTTCTCAAAGCTTATTTTATTTATGAGGAGACACAGGGAAGAGGAAAGTACTCTTGACAGGATCTTGCCACATCACAGTCCTCTCTCAGCCAGCCAAGATCATGGGCAAATGTGGGACAACCATGTAGGATCAAAACTTAGGCCTCTTTTGTGTTTCCAACATCATTCAGTGATGCCCTACTGCTTGCACCACTGGAGCTGGGCCTTCTTCCTTTTTTGTTTTGTGTATCTTTGACAGATTTTTTTAATGTTATCATAGGACTTATTGAATATAGATGCTTATCGTTATAGCAATCTCTTTTAAACTGATAACAACTCAGCTTCAATAGTATACAAAATTCTATACTTTTACTCCACACAATTGCATTATGCTATTGATGTCAAAATTTGCCCCTTTTTATAGTGTGTATAATTAACATATTTTATAAAATTATTTTTAATACTTTCATCCCTTCACGATTATACTAGAATTAAAAGTGAGTTCGCTACAAGTATTAGAGTATTTTGCTTTTCTATGTATTTATTACCTTTACCAGTAAGCTTTATACTTTTTCTAGCGTTCATGCTTTTTAGCTTCCCTTTGTTTCAACCAGAAGATCTCCATTTAGCATTTTGTGCCTTACGCATGAGGAGCTCTCAGCTTTTGTTTGTCAAAAAAGTCTTTATCTGTCCTTCATTTTTTTAAGAGATATTTTTGCTATAGGATGTGTGTGCTTGCCAGAGACAGACAGAAAGGAAAAATTACGCCCCCGCCCAGGGGGATTGCCACACTACAGTCCCTTCTCCTCTATTCTCCTCTCAGAATTTTGGGCACATACACATACACACCTGGCATGAGTTTTAAGCTTCTGAGTCTGGGACTCAAACCCTGGTATCTATGTAGGAGTCCAGCAATATAACCATTAAATCATCTGCTGGTCCTTCTTCATTTCTAAAGGAGTTTTGACAGGTTTAGTAGTCTTTTTTTTTTTTTTTAAGGTTTTTGCCATAGGGTGTGTGTACTCACTGGATAATAAGTGAGAGGGAAAATGAGAAATCATCCTTCAGGGAGATGCATGCATGCATGCTGAAATCCCTTATCCTCCATTCTTCTCCTAGGATTTTGGGCACACATGCACACATACCTAACATGATTTTTCAAGTTACCAGGTCTGGGACTTGATTCACAGTCAGCCATATGGGAGTCCAGTCCCTTAAATACTACACCACCAGCTGGCCCCATTATAGTATTCTTGGGTGACAATTTTTCCTTTCAGCACTTCAAATATATGTCCCATTCCCTTCTGGATTGTAAGAT
>NW_006159560.1:399122-407144 GCF_000334495.1 Tupaia belangeri chinensis
GAAATTCACTAATATGTTTGGTATTCCCTCAAACTTAAACATTTTTCTCTTGCTGCTCTCAATATTCTTTGTATTGGACATGTGACAATTGCTTATAGTATATGGCTGTGTTGACTCCTTTGGTTCATTTTATTTGGGATACACTGGCTTCCTGAATCTGCATGCTTACTTCCTTTGCTAGATTTGGGGAGTTTTGAGTCATTATTTCTTTGCATCATTCTGCTACCTTTTTATCTCTCTCTTCTCTTTGTGGACTTGATTGGTCTGCTTTATGCTGTCTCCTAAGTTTCTTAATCTTTCTTCATTGTTTTTCCTTCAATTTCTCCACTTCTCTGGATAATTTCTAAGGTCCTGTCTGAGTTTGTTGATTTTTTCTTCCACTTCATCTAGTCTGCCACTGAATCCCTTCCATGAAATTTTTTTTGTTCAGTTATTGTATCTTTCTACTCCAAGATTTCTGTTTGATACTTTAATAAATATATATATCCTATCTCGGTGAACTCACTTTTTTCATATATTGTTCTCTCAACCTTTTAAAGCATCTTTGTGACTACTATTTTGAATCCCTTGTCACATAAGTCATATGAATATATATCCATTGTGTTAGGATTGGTTTCTAGAGATTCATCTTATTCCTTAATACAGCTATGTCTGCCCACATCACAGTCCACATCTGCCCAGTCTTGAACTGACCTTGTAGGAGAAAAAACCCTCACCAGTCAACCCAGCTAGAGATTCTGGGAGTCTCTCAAACCTTCATGCCATTATTTATGTTTCCAGTGGCTTCCAGGAATTTTTTGTATTTTAGGTCCCATCAGGCACACTGAGACAGGCAGTCCTTCAGACATCACCCAGAAAGTTAGAAATTTGGACACGTAGTCTACCTATTCTCCTCCCCAAAGAAAAACTTGAATCTGGGCTTTTATTTGCCCAATCACTTTGTACTGAGCCAGTTGGAAGAGCTATGGTGAATTCTGTGCTAGTTCAAACTGCCATCTTTATTCTCAGAGGCCCCCAAGCACCTATCATGCCAGGTCCTGTCAGTTCTCTAAGAGAGGTGAGACAGGAGCAAATGCCTTGTGTAGTCCATAGAATATTGGAACAATGACCACAAAACTAATCCCTTCCTAATGAAAACTCTGTGAACTTATGAGTTTCCTACAGATAATATGGTATTGTGTCAGGGGCAAGGATTATAGTGAAAAGAGTTCTCAAATTTTCCTACCAGTTTTAATGTGGCTGGTTTTGAGCTCTCCTAGAGCACAGAAGCCTTTCAATTACTTTCTGGATTTTCTACAAAAGGATTTTGTCCATATATTGTAATTGAATTAGCATGTCTGTTGTAAGAAAGAGAGTCCAGGGCTACCAATTCTGTCATCTTGCTAATGTCACCCTAAAAAACTCAACTTTATTTTGAAATTATGTCCTGTTTTTTTTTTAACATTTTTATTTATTTATTTTACATTCATTCACTGTACCTCATCACAGCATACAAAGTGAAACCTCCCATCCAGAATACATTGTACATTGCCTTAATCAATAATATTGCAATACATGTTATCATCAACAAATATTTTTTCTTTCTTGTTTTTTTATATATTTTGCATTTTTCCCCCTTGACTCACTACTTCTCACCCTCTGTCATTTCCCACCCTCCTCCCACACTCTCTCTGATATCTACAGTTGCTTTCTATGCCTCTGTTTTCTTCACATTTCATTGATGTACAAAAAAATCTTAATTAAATATTTTAAACAGCGAGTTCAACTGATATATACATATCTGTGAATACATGTCTGACTTTAGGCATAAAATTCAGTGAATATATTATAAAGTAGCACTTAGTTGACACTATATAGCTTACTCTGGTCATTAAATAGGTTTCTTTATGTATTTTTAATTTCAAGAAAAGCAGTTTGAGCTTTAATAAATTAAAATCACAAAATGTTAAGAGAAATTTACTTAATACGTAAAAAGCTGGAAAAAGGTTAGGTTTCAAATAGTAGGTAGAGGAACCTATCAACAGCTCAAGAGAAGACAAAAAACCTTTAATCTGGAAAACAAACCACAGGAGGAAAAGTCATAAATTCTGTTTCACCAGTTCAGTATCATGTAATTAATCTCTCTTCTGTTGTGGTCCTATCTTTCCATTTATATTCTGGAAGTTAACATTCAATTCCCGACTTGTCCCCTACCATTAAGTTGGCCTTTTTTTTTTTTTTTTTTGGTCGGTTTTTTTGGTTTGTTTTTTTGTTTTGTTTTGTTTTGTTTTGTTTTTACTCTTATTTCTTTGTATCTGTCTTTAGTTTTCCTGGTATAGCACTCCCTTCAGAACTTCTTGGAGAGCTGAATTGGTGTTGGTAAATTCTATCAGATTTTGTTTATCTGAAAATGTTTTTGTCTTTTCTTCTCATATGAAGGATAATCTTGCTGGGTATAGAATTCTTGGTAGAAATTATTTTTCACTTAACACTTTGAATATATCTCCCATTCTTTCCTTGCTTGCATTTTTTCTGATAAGAGGTCTGCTCTTAGCCTGATGGGATATTCTTTGTAAGTAACTTGACATTTCTCTCACCAATTTTAGAATCTTGTCTCTGTCTGTGGTTTTGGTCAATATGGCTATGATGTGCCTTGTAGAAGATCTTTTTGGGTTGATTCTATTTGGGGTCCTTTGTATTTCTCAGGTCTGGATATTTGTATGCCTCCCTAGGTTTGCAACATTTTCTTCCTGGATTTCATGGAATAGATTACCAATGCCCTTATTAGTTCTTCACTTTCTGGAATACCATTTATCTGAATGGTTGGACATTTAATGGTATCTAATATTTCTTGTATATTATTTTCATTTCATTGGGTTATATTTTCAGTCTTTTCTGTGAATTTTCCTAGGACATAGGTTCTGTCCTTTACATCTGAGATTTGATTTTCTGTATGATCTAATATGCTTTTAATACTTTCAAGGGAGGTTTTGATTTCCTGTGTTATAGCCTTCACCTCTGACAGTTCCATTTGATTCTTTTTTATGGTGTGTATTTCCTCTTTCAACTTGTGCAAGAACTTCTGCACCTC
This sequence comes from Tupaia belangeri chinensis, assembly GCF_000334495.1. Taxonomy (NCBI): domain Eukaryota; kingdom Metazoa; phylum Chordata; class Mammalia; order Scandentia; family Tupaiidae; genus Tupaia; species Tupaia belangeri. The sequence goes on from NW_006159560.1 coordinate 402,193, forward strand.
CTGGAACTCGTTGTCTCTTTTCTCCTGCATCCTCTGGAGTTCATTGTCTCTCTTCTCTTGATCTCTGTTAGCTTTGTCACTACAAATATTCTAAATTCTTTTTCTGACATTTCTGCAAAGTTCCATTGTATTGTCTATGCATGAGGAGTTGTTCTTCTCCTATGGAGGAGAGATAGTTTCTTCTTTTCTCATATTTCTTGTGCCTCTGTGGTAGTTTCTGGCCATCCGATGAATTATACGTTTCTTCCTAATTTCTTGAAGTTAAATCTGAGCATTCAGAGGCGTGCAGGAGAAGATGAACTACAATCTCTCTGTGGTTCTGTTTTTCTCCCTTCGTGCAGCAGATTTAGTGAGAATTGAACATTATTTTTTTTTCTTTTTTGGGGGAGAGGTTTTTGCTATAGGGCGCATGCGCTTGCCAGACAGACAGAGAGAGACGGAGAGATAGAAAGCGAGAAATCACCCCCCAAGGGAGATGGCCACACTGCAATCCCTTCTCCTCCATTCTCCTCTTGGGATCTTGGGCATGCACGCACACACGCCCGGCGTGAGTTTAAGCCACCAGGTCTGGGACTCAAACCACAGTCGACTACGTGGGAGTCCAGCAACATAGCCATTACGCTAACTGCTGGTCCCAAGAATTGAGGATTATTGTAATCATTATAGTAATCAGATGTTTGGCTACTGTGCACCTAGACCTGTCTAGACAATCAGTGTGTGGAGACTGAGCAGTAAAGTTATAAAGGTAAAGGAAAAGAAAAGAAAGAATGAGAAAAGGGGGGGGGGGAAGAAACAATTTTTTAAAAGAGGGGGAAAAAAAGCAAAAAATGAAAACCATGCACATGCCATGCAAAAAGAATTGCTCACAGATCAAATGCAGATGATTTCTCAAAGGCCTTATGCTTTACCTCTCCTATCAGTCTGGTGGATCATGGGGTCTGGAGGGTGAAGTCTGAGCTGAAACTCTTGAGTTGTCTTATCCCCTGAAAGGGATTGCTCACAGTTCCAATGCCGTCTTGCTTTTCAGTTAAAACATACCTTCCTTTGTGAAATGATAATGACAACATGGAAACAATAATAATACTTAATTCATGAAATTGTGTGAATGTCAAAAAAGATCCTCTGTAAAAGTTGATGCTGTGCCTGGCTAATGGTAACTGATTAATAAATGTTAAGTATCATTATTATTGCTATAATTATTAATTATTTTTTGTTGGTTTTGCTTTTTTGTTGTTGATACTATTGCTGCTTTCCAAGTGGACATATTGCTTTTAATATCTTCACTAGGAATAGGAAAGCAGTTTCCCACATTTGTTAGCTCTTCCTTTTTTTTTTTTTTTATAATTTCTACCAGTCCATGAAATTCAAATGTGTGGAAGTGACTAGTTGAGTGAAAATAGACCTGAAGTATGCTCATGAAATCTGTGACCAAGTATTACCTTACTGTTACACTGGCTATGTGGCTATAATCACTTCAGTTCTAAATGACTGAGTTTATTCCTTGAATTAGGTTAACAAGATTCTCCTAAGTGCCAACATGTTATCATTATAATAACTCATAGGACTGTTGTGAAAATCAAATGAATTTTCAAATATAGTTTTAAAAGTGATGCTCAGTATATAGTGAGTATATGTACTATAAGTGTTAGCTATTACCATTATTTCTGTTACAGATTTTGTAAAATACACACGTGTGTATTTTTTTTCATAGCCTTGGATATTAGAAGAGTGACCATAATAGATATAAAACTGAAAACCATTAAAATATGGAAAACAAGGGATCAGCAGTTGGCGTAATGGCTATGTTGCTGGACTCCCATGTAGCTGACCGTGGTTCTAGTCCCAGACCCAGTGACTTAAAATGATGCTGGGCACATGTATGTACGTGCCCAAGAACCCGAGAGGAGAATGGAGAGAAGGGATTGCAGCATGGGGGCATTTTTCACTTTCTGTCTCTCTTTCCAGCAAGTGCATGCACCCTATAGAAAAAAACTTCTAAAAATATATATATACATATATATATATATATGGAAAACAGAAACTAGTTAGTGGTACTTATCACTTTATGAAATGATAAATACTTACTTTGTATAATGTTTCCATAGAGTCATGTGTTAAATTATGACAGTTCCTTTTATAAAGCACTCAGAATTTTTCACTGGTCACACACTGAAATGGACTATTACAGAAAGTTGTGGAAATTCTTTATTTTTTAAAAGAATTATTTATTTATTTAATTCCATTTATTATTATTATTGTTTCATTTGACCAGAGAGAAACAGAGGGAGAAAAAGAGAAAGGAAGAAAGCAAGCCACCAGGTCTGGGACTTGAATTATGGTTGGCCGTGTGGAAATCTAGCACCTTTAGCCAGCATGCCACCTGCTGGCCCTGAAAGTTGTAGAAATTCCTTCCTTGAAGACTAATGTGTAATTATCTATGTGCATAGATATTTTCTTTTTTCTTTCTTTCTTTCTTTCTTTCTTTCTTTCTTTCTTTCTTTCTTTCTTTCTTTCTTTATTTTTTGGAGAGATTTTTGCTATAGGGTGCGTGCACTAGCCAGACAGACAGAGAGAGACATAGAGACAGAAAGCGAGAAATCACCCCTCAGGGGGGATGGTCACGCCACAATCCCTTCTCCTCCATTCTCCTCTTGGGATTTTGGGCATGCACGCAGACGTGCGTGGTCTGAGTTTTAAGCCACTGGGTCCAGGACGCGAACCACAGTCGACTACATGGGAGCCCAGCGACATAGCCATTACGTTAACTGCTGGTTCCCTATAGATATTTTCTTGAGATTCCTCCCAAATTTGTAATTTTCTTAGATAATAAAGAAAAAAGTATGTTCATTTCTGCTAATGGAGTTATTTTAAAAAGAATTATTTTTATTTAACTTTATTTATTATTTTTTTAATATTTCCAGATAGATACAGAGAGGGGGGGGAGAGAGAGAGAGAGAGAGAAAGAGAAAGAAAGAGAAGAGAAGAGAAGAGAAGAGAAGAGAAGAGAAGAGAAGGGAAGAGAAGAGAAGAGAAGAGAAGGAAAGTGAGAAAGCAAGCCTCCAGGTCCTGGATTTGAACCACAGTCAGCCATCTGGGAGTCCAGCACCCTTAACCACCATGCCACCCGCCGATCCTGCTGCTAATAGAGTTTTTAATCATGATTATAATGATGTTAGTTATCAACTATACTAAAAAAGACAGTTACTTCCTTCTTGAGCTAATTACTTCACTCATTATTGACTACCTACTATGTGCTAGCTACTCTGTTATGTGATGGTCTTTGTCCCCCACAGCTTTCAAATACAATGACAAGAAAAAATAGAAAATCAGAAAAATATGTCATGACTTTCCCAATGACTTAATACTACAAAGCTGGGTGCTAAATCAAAGTGTTAGGGTCACTCCTGAGAGCTACATAAATAGGAAGTTTAAGTGTGAAAATGTCAGGACAGCCTTCTTGGGGAGAATAGCTTATGAAGTGATTCCTGAAGGATAAATAAGCTCTAGATAGGTAAGAATAGTGTGTTGTATAAAAATAGTCTTTTAATGCAGCTACTCAACTATTGCACGTCCATTTTTTTTTCAGACTTTCTTTCTCAGTTACCCAGTGTCCTCATTCTGTCCCTAATTATGGGTGTCGAGGCAAGACTATTCACTCAAATTTAAATCCATTTATTCCTCAGAAAACTCCCACATGCCATCAAAATATTAAATATCTAAAGGACATTTTAAATATCAGTTGATAAAGCACAATGCCACAGCCTAAGGGGAAATGTAATGAAAAAGCATCAACAAAAATGGATGACAATATCTGGTATCAGAAATAAAATCAATGTTTATCTTTAAAGAAACAAAGAGTGCTTTTCATATCCACTAAATTAGCAAAAATGAAAGGAGATAGAATTTGAAAAACCAGGAATACACACTTCTTATATTAGTTTGCATTGTTTCCTTCTTTTGAGATAAATCTGACAATAAGTTCCAAGATTCATAGAAATGTTCATAACCTTTGACCCAACAGTCACATTCCCAGGAATTTAATGAAATGACTTTTTAAAACAAAGGGAGGATGTTATGTGGGCAAAAATGTTATAGCAAGCATGTTAATGTGACTCCGATTTTAAAGTTATAAATGATTCAGCACCCAGAAAATGAGTAAATTATGGTATATTATTTAAAATGAAATATAAAGTCATTAAATGTGGGAACATGAAGGTCACAGAGATACAGAAGAAGCAGCTACAAATAAAATAATAGGAATAATGTACAATTGTGAAACATAATGACAACAATGTCCTTACTAAATAAATAAAAAATTCTATGTCAGGCAAAATAATTATGTATTTAATTTTTGGTCTTTTTATAAATTAATGCCAATTAAAATCAGAAAAATACACACACACACACACACACACACACACACATATAAATTTTGACATATATGCCTAAATGTAGTCCTGGTCCACACTCTGGAAAGGTTTTATGCAATCTTATTTTTCTTTTTTGACTTGGCATCCCTTTCTTTACTACCCATCTCACCACATTATATATGTTTAAAATATAGTATATCTTTCTTATTTTTTTCTCTACTTTTCCAACACACACAGATGTGCCTAAAATTATGTATAGGCATAATTATGTATACACACATATATTCATTTATAATTTTCTCACTGTTTTAACTAAACTAATAAAAATATGTGTCTCAATATCTTCCATTTTTCACTTACATCTCTCCAAGTCAACCTCTATAGCAATAATTCCCCTTATTTAATGAATATTTACTAGGTCATAATGTATATGTATCAAAATTGTTAAAAGTCATACCATTGAGCCAATAGGTGACATGGTGTTTAAGGTGCTGGACTCCTTCATGACCAACCACGGTTGAGTCCCAGACCCGGCAGGTTGCCTTCTTACTTTCTCTCTCTTTCTCTCTCTTTCTCTCTTTC
>NW_006159560.1:407157-418689 GCF_000334495.1 Tupaia belangeri chinensis
TCTCTGTGAGTGCACGTGTCCTAGAGAAATTTTAAAATAATAATAATAATAATAATAAATAATTCTTTAAAAAAAGGAGTCATACCACTATTTGTGCATTAATGCTCATTAATTTTAATTGGACCAGAGAGAAACAGAGAGAGAGAGAGAAAGTGAGAAAGCAAGCCACCAGGTCCACTCAAAATACAGTCAGCCATTTGGGAGTCCAGCACCCTTTACCACCACACCACCTGCCAGCTCCCAGAGCTTTTATTTATATAAGTGAGATTTTCAGTTGTGATATTCTTTGGTTAAAAAGCATATGAACAACAGGCAGACTGAGATAGAACTGAAAAAAGTTATTCTATTTACCATAGCCACAAAAAGTATAAGATACTTAGGAACAAATCTAACCAAAAACGTTAAAGACCTCCACAAGAAAAACTATGAGAAGCTAAAAAAAAAGAAATTGAAAATGACACAAAAAAGTGGAAGGTCATCTCATGTTCCTGGATTGGAAGAATTAATATAATCAAAATGGCAATTCTACCCAAATTACTCTACATATTTAATGCAATGCCAATAAAAGTACCAGACACATTCTTCACAGATCTAGAAAAGACAATCGTAAAGTCTGTCTGGAATCATAAAAGATCCTGTATTGCCAAAGCAATTCTGCACAAGAAGAGTGAGTGGAGTAGGCAGCATCTCTCTCCCTGACCCCAAAATACACTACAAAGCTGTGGAAATCAAAACAGCATGGTACTGGCACATAATGGCACAGAAACAGACATGTGGACCAATGGAACAGAATAGAGTCCCCAGATATAAATTCCCAAACATACAGTCAACTGATTTTTGACAAGGGGTACCAGTCAATCCAGTGGGAAAAGGAAAACCTCTTCAACAAATGATGCTGGAAAAACTGGATCTCCACTTGCAGAAAGATGAATCTGAACCCCTACCTCTCACCTTTGACAAAAATCAAGACAAGGTGCATCAAAGATCTACATCTGAGACTTCAAACTATAAAACTGCTTCTGGAAAACACTGGGGAAACTCTGGCAGACATTGGATTAGAGAAAAACTTCTTAAATAAGACCCCCAAAGCACAGTTGATAATCCCCAAAATAGACAAATGGGATTACATCAGACTAAGAAGTTTCTGCATGGCAAAAGACACAGTAATTAGTGTGAATCGACAGCCCTCAGAGTAGGAAAATATTTTTGTAAACTATGCGTCATATAAGGGACTAATAACCAGAATTGACAAGGAACTCGCTTTCTGTCTCTCTGTCTCTCTCTGTCTTTCTGGTGAGTACACATGCCCTATAGCAAAAACCTCTCCAAAAAAAAAAAAGAAAAGAAAGAAATTAAAAATGTAAAAAAAAAAAAATCATATGAATTTTTTAGTTTTAATAGATCTTGCCAGATTGCATTCTAAGCTATTATAATAATTCATATTTCTATCAGCAATTTGCTACCTGCTTTTTATTTTTTGGCAGCACATATAAAGTGATGTTTATTGTTACTTCAACATGTATTTCCTTTATTGTAAATTCAAACTTTTTTTTTTGCGGGGGGGACACTTAATTGGATTAGCTTTTTTTGTGAATTTCCCGAGTATTAACATTTAAATTTAGATATAAAATATATGAAGTGTACAAATCTTATGTGTATAGCTTGAAGAATTTTTGCATTAAGTATACACCTTCTAGATCAACATGTAGGATATTAACAGCACCAGGACCAGCAGGTGGCATGGTGGTTAAGGCATTGGATTACCACATGGCTGACTGCAGTTGGGATCCCAGACCTGGGAGCTTGCTTTATCACTTTCCCTCTCTCTCTGTCACTCTCTGGAAAAATTTAAAAAAATAATAATAATAATAATGAATAAAATTAAATTAAATAATTTTTTTAAAAGAAATAATATTAATGACATCCCCAAAGGCTCTCTGGTGCCCTTTTGTAAACAACACACACTATCAACCCCACCAGCCTTGAGAGAGAATCAGCACACTGACTTCTATCACCTCAAACTAACTTTGATTTTTTTCTTAAATTTCATTGTAAACACTTCATATATAAAGTTTTTTATCGTCTACTTTTTTCACTCAGTATTACATACATGAGTTTCTTTTTGTTGTTGCTGTTTTGGAGAGGTTTTTGCTATAGGGCACATGCTCTCACCAGAAATGCAGAGAGAGACACAAAGTGAGAAATCACCCCTGCAGGGGGGATGGCCACGCTGCAATCCCTTCTTCTCCATTCTCCTCTTGGGATCTTGGGCATGCACACACATGTGCCTAGCATGAGTTTAAGCCACCAGGTCCAGGACTCAAACCATGGTCGACTACATGGTAGTCCAGCAACATAGCCATTATGCCAACTGCTGGTCCCAATGAGTTTGAATTATTTTACAGAGGATAGTAGTTCAGTCTTTTCATTGGTTTTTATATATGAATATTCTATAGCTTATTTTAAAGTTTAGATCTTTTTTTTTACTTTGGGGCCATTATGGACATAACTTCTAAAAGTACTATGTTATATATATTTTGGTAGACATAACAATCATTTCTTTTGGAGTAAACCTGTGACAACAATTGCTGACTTACAGATGAGGTATATGTTTAGACTTTAAAATAGCTTTTTAAAAAAGTTGCACTAATTTACACTTCCACAAAAAATACACCAGTTCCAATTGTCTTACATCCTAGTACGTATGTGATATTTATTTTCAGTCTTTTTATTAATAATTTGTCCATTCTGGTGGGTATTAAATGTGATCTCATTTGGTTTTAGTTGGCATTTTCAGGATGAGTTATAATGTTGAGCATTTTTTCATGCCTTTGTTGGTATTTTTGAAGCCAGTTTTATGAAGTACGTAGTCATATCTTTAGTCTGTTTTGGTACCAGCTATTCATCTTAGTGATTTGCAAGGCTCTTTATATATTCTGGATTCTGGCATTAGTTTTATGTTTATATTTTTTAAGAATTATTTATTTAATTGTATTTATTATTATTATTATTATTTGATATACAGAACATATTCTCACCAGAGAGAGACCAAGAAAGAAGAAAAGTGAGAAAGCAAGCTGCAATATCTGGGTCTTGAACCACAGTTAGCCATGTGGGAGTCCAGCACCTCAGCCACCATGCCACCTGCTGGCCCCATATGTTTGTATTACAAGTATTTCGCTCAGTCTGTGGCTCCTCTTTTTACTCTTTTAATGCTATCTTTTGAAGAATGGTAATTTTAATGAAGTTCAATTTACCAACCTTTTATTGTATAGATCGTCCTTTATATATCTATTTAATAAAATTACATATCCCAAGGTAACAAAGATATTACCCAACTATTCTAGCTAGCATCATTCGTTGAAAACCATCCTTTTCAAAAAAAAAAAAAAAGAAAGAGAGAGAGAGAAAGAAAGAAAGAAAGATAGAAAGAAAGAAGGAAAACCGTTCTTTTCCCTCTGAAATGCAGTAGTAAATAAGGTAATAAGGTGACCATGCATGAGTGGGATTGACTCTACATTCTACTCTGATCATTTGGGCAAGCTCCTGTCCTTGGGTCAGTCCCACACTTCCCTAATTACTGTAGTGTTATGTAATGACAAGACTTTTTAAAGAATTATTCCTTTAATTTTGTTTGTTATTACTAGTTTTTAGTTTCCCCAGAGAGAGACACAGAGAGAGAGAGAGAAAGGGAAAGGGATAAAGGAAGCCACCGGGCCTGGGATTAGAACCATGGTCAGCCACGTGGAAGTCCAGTGCCTTAACCACCACACAACCTGCCAGCCCCAATAATAATTTTTTCTCTTATCTAGTAAGTATGTAAGCTCTAAAACTTTGTTTTCTTTCAATAAAATTTACTATTCCTTATAACATAAAATACATTCACCCTGCTATAATTTTGATTAGAAAAATTATGAGTCTATGATTCTATATATGGATGCTTGGTATTTTAAAGATATCGAGCCATTCAATCCATGATAATGCAATGTCATTCTATTGGGTTGTTGGGAAAGTTCTGATGCATTTTTTGCATGGAAAAACACATCATGACTTTCCTGATGACCTAATACTTACCTCAGTATTCCTTATGTCTCTTAGCAATGTTTTATAGTTTCTAGTGTAGAACTCATAGACATAGTTCATATCATTAAGTCATTCCTAAAAATGCATATGATTTTTGGCACAATTATGTTTATTATTTGTTGCTAGAAATATGTTTGAAATACAAATTTAGTATTGAATTTAAATTAAAATACTTTGCTATTATTAAATCTAATAGTTTATAGATTCCTTTGGATTTACTACATACATAATTATGTCATCTCAAAAAAGTTATAATTATGGGGTCTAGCAGGTGTCATGGTGTTTAAGGCACTGGATCCACATAGCTGACTTTGCTGTTCAAGTCCTGCACCCCGTGGCTTGAAAAACACTCCAAGCATGTATACATGTATGCCCAAAATCCTAAGAGGAGAATAGGTAGATAAGGGATTGCAGTGTGGCCATTCACCCTGGGGTGACTCCTCACTTTCCCTCTCTCTCTGTCTTTCTCTAGTGAGCACGTGTGCCCTATGGCAAAAAAAAAAAAAAAAAAAAAAAAAAAAAAAAAAAACTACTTTTCACACTGGACTTATTTTTTTATTATTTATTTATTATGTTATTACTTATTTATTTTAATGTTGAGTAGAAATGGTGATGGTAGATGTCCTGTTCTCTGCCTAAATTCAGTAAGTATTTGATATTCACCACTAACTACAAGGTTAGCGGTAAGTTTTTTATATATGAAGTTAAAGATTCTTCTTTATACTCTCAGTTTCTCAAGAGTTACTATGAATGTGGGCTGAATTTTATCAAATGCTCTCTATATATCTATTGATACAATCATGTGTTATTTATCATTTACTATATTAATGTGATGACTTGATTTATTTTAATGTTAGGCCAATCTTGCATTCTTCTTATAAACCTTACCTAGTCATGATGTATTATCTTTTTGATATATTACCAGATTCAATTTGCTAATTTTATGTTTGAGAATTTGCATTTATTCTCAGAAGAAACTTAAAAATCTAATTTTCCCTTCTTTTAATATTCTTTCAGGCTTTGTTGTTGATTATATTGATCTCACAAAATGAGATTTCCTCTTTCTCTAATCCTTGAAAGAATTTGTATAAAACTGATATATTTTCTTCTTAAAATGTTTTTAAAAGGCCAGCCAGTGGCATTGTGGTTAAGGTGCTGGATCCCTCAAGGCCAACTGTATGGTTTGAGTCCTGGACCTAGTAGCTAGAAAAACATGCTGGGTGCAAGGACCTACATGCCCGAAATCACAGAAGGAGAGTGGAGGAGAAGGGATCACGATGTGTTCAATTCTTTGAGGGATACTTTCTCACTTTTCCTCTCTCGCGCGCGCGCTTTCTCTGGTGAGCACATGTACTCTATAACAAATTTGAAAAGAAAAAAATTGGGGAGAATTTGCCAGTGAGGTCATCTCTTCCTGGAGTTCTATTTGTGAGAAGGTTTTTACATAAATATTCAGTTTGTTTAATAGATAAGTTATTCAGATCTTTCAGTTATATCTTGTGTCAATATTTGTGTGTTTTACAAATATGTTTTATTCTCTTTTAGGTGTTAAATTTATTGCATAGAGTTATACACAATATTTCTTGTTCTTTTTAAAATTTTCTTTAGGATGTACAACAAAAATTTCATCCCTAATATTTACTATTGTTTTCTTTCCCTTTTATTTCTTAATCAGTTTTTCTAGGGATTAAGAAATTTTATTGAAATGTTCAGAGATGCAACTTGCATTAATCAGGGTTCTCCAAAGACACAGATGCAATAAGAGATGTATATAAAGAAATTTATTTTAAGAAATTGGCTTGTGGAATTACGGAGGCTCAGATATCCTAAGATCTACAGTAGGCAAGCTGGAGACCCAAGAGAGCTAATGATAGAGTTATAGTTTGAATGCAAAGGTCTGAGAAGCAGGAGAGAGAAGGATATAAGTTACAGTCTGAGTTTAAAGGCAAAAGACTCATTCCAGCTTTAAGACAGGCATATAAAGAGAACAAACATTCCCTATTCATTCTTTTTAGTCTATTCAAGCCTTCGATAGATTGGATAAGGCCCGTTCACATTAGGGAGTGCAATCTTCTTTACTCAGTCTACCAATTCAAATGTTAGTCTAAAATAGAAACATTCTCACAGGCATATCCAGAAAAATGCCCATATCATTATCTGGGCACTCCATGGCCCAATCAAGTTGATAACACAGAATCGACCATAACGTAACTTTTGTCTTTGTCTATATTTTTTACTGCACATTTGCTTTTATTTTATTTTTGCTTTTATATTTATATATCCTTCCTATCCCTTTCTTGTGTTTAGTTTGTACTTCTTTTTCTATCTTCTAGGGTAAAAACTATGAAAAACAAATTCTCAACCTTTCTTCTTTTCTAATATATGTACTTTAAGCTAAAATTATTCTTTTAAATACTGCCTTATGGAAATATTTAAAGAATTAAATTATGTATGTTTTTAAAAGAATTATTTATATAATTAATTCCATTTGTTATTATTTTTTAATTTGACCTGAGAGAGACAGACAGAGAGAGAAAGGGAAAGTGAGAAAGCAAGCTGCCAGGTCCAGGACTAGAACTGCCATCAGCCATGTGAGAGTCCAGTACCTTTAACCACCATGCCACCTGTCAGCCCCACTGCCTTATGTAAATTTTGATACATCATATTTTCATGTGTAACCCATTCAAAATATCTTATTATTTGAATTAGGCTTTCTTAATTGACACAATGAGTTATTTTGAAATATACTGCTTTGAAATTTGAGATTTCTAAACATTTTGAGACTTTTCTAGCTCTTTTTCTGCTATTGATCTCTAGCTTATTTTCAGTCTTGTAGAGCACATTCAATATGCCTTCAATCAGTTGATTTTTTTTAACATTTTAATGTTTCAACGTGTGATTTTTTTTTTTTTTTTTTTTTTTGCTCAATGTCCCATGGCTTCTTGGAAAGTGTATGTATTCTTTCTTATATCGGGTCCAGGTGATTAATCATACTGTTCAAATTTTAAATATCCTCACTAATATTTTCTACTGGTCTTCCTCTAGTACTCATTATAAATTGTTACATTTCTTCTTCCAATCCTATCAGTTTTTGATCAATGTAACTTAAAACTATGTTACTATCTGCATGCAAGTTTAGGACTATGGTTTTCTTTTTTCAGTATGAACTATACTTACATTGTCTTATAATAATATAGTCACCTCACCTCCTTTTAGTTAGTATTTTATGTTATATGTTTCTCTGTTCTTTAAATTTCATGTAATTATGTCCTTATATTCAAAGTTTTTTCTCTTATAAATAAAACATAGTTAGGTATTCTTTTTTAATTTTTTTAAATAAGTGAGCACATGTGCTCAGAGCTGGTTCAGGTCTTATTGTTTTTAAATACAGTTAATAATCTTTTTTAATTAAAGATTTTAGACCATTTACATTTTATGTAATTTTGGGTATAGTTTAAGTCTACTATTTTGTTATTTGTTTTCTATTTGTCTCATTTGTTTTTTATTTCTCCTTTCCTGCCTTATTTTGGATTAAACAAATGCATTAAAAAATGCATCTACTTTACTAACATTTTAAGTATAATGTTCTATACTTCTCTTCCATTGTTTACTCTAGAAACTAAACTATGGATTCCTTAATTTATCTAATAGTTGAACTTAAACTTTATTATTTTCCAATTATTACAAGACTATTAAAGGAATTTAACATTCTCCCCTTCCTATCGTCTGCTCTGTGGTAGTGATATATTTCATTTCCAGATATACTTATGTACTTCATGAGACACTATTAAAAATTGTTATTTTAAACCTTTAATATTCTCTTGTATTTATCTATACATTTACCTTTTCAGTGTGTCTCATTCTGCCTGCATTTCTTTGCTTCTCTGAAATTACTTTTATTCAGTTTGAATGTCTTCATTTACTATTTATTGTGTATTTCAACAGGTTTCCTCATTTCTTTGAGTATGTTTTATTACCTCCATTTTTGAAGATTGTTTTCACTAAATGTAAAACTCTATTTTCTTTTTCTCACTTTCTTTTTTTTCCTTTTAGCACATTAAAACAGTATCATTTTGGGAACCAGCAAGTGGCATGGTGCTGGATTCCACATGGTCAAACACAATTTGAGCTCCATACCAAGTGGCTTGAAAATTACATTAGGTATGTGTTGCTACATACTCTAGATTCCAAGAGGAGAAAGGATAGGGGACTGTGGTGTGGCCATATTCCCTGGGGAGTGACTTATCACTTTCTCTCCCCCTGTTTCTTTCTGTCACTCTCCAGTGAGTGTAGTCACCCTATGACAAAAACTTTAAAAAGAGAATGTCATTTTGTTTTGCTATGTCTGTTTTTTGGGGGTTTTTTTGAGAGGTTTTTCCTATAGGGCCGTGTGCTCACCAGACAGACAGAGACAGGGAGACAGAAAACAAGAAATCACCCCCGCCCAGGGGGGATGGTCATGCTGCAATCCCTTCTCCTCCATTCTCTTCTCGAGATCTTGGGCACGCACACACACGCGCCTGGTGTGAGTTTAAGCCACTGGGTCCAGGCCTCGAACCGCGGTTGACTACATGGGAGTCCAGCGACATAGCCATTACACTAATTGCTGGTCCCTTGTTATATCTATAGTTTCTCTTCAAAACTCAGCCATTCGTTTTACTTTTTTCTCAACTACAAAACAGTTTCTCAGGACCAGCTGATGGAGTAATAGCTACATCGCTGGACTCCCATGTAGTCAACCACAGTTCGAGTCCAGGACCCAGTGGCTTAAATTCACACTGGGTGCGTGTGCTGCATGCCCAAGACCCTACGAGGAGAACGGAGGAGCAGGGATTGCGGTGTGGCCATCCCCCTAGGAGATGATTTCTTGCTTTCTGTCTCTCTGGCGAGCACACATGCCCTATAGCAAAAACGTCTCCAAAAAAAGAAAAAGCAATTTCCCTTTATTCTCATGATAGATTGCTTCTACCCACAGAAGGAACGGGGGAAGAGCGAGAGTAAGGAAGAGGGAGAAAGCATCCTCTCAGTGAGGCCTGGTTACACCACAGCACTTCTTCCACCAATTCTATCTCTGACAGGATCCTGAAAACTTATGTGCTTGCTTCACGTGTTGCCACATGGGTTGAGATTCGAACCCCAGTCAGCCATGTGAAATTCAACTTCCTCTGCACAGAGCTTAACTGCTGAGCTGCAAGGTCAGCCTCATTTTTTAAAATAAGGTCCGAGTTTGTTTTCTTTCCCGTCTCCTGATTATAGGACTATTTTCCTCCACCACCTTTGGTTTTCAGCACTTCCAACGTGCTGTCCTTAGTTGTGATTTTCTTTGTGTACATTCTAATCAGAGTTCACTGGTTTCCTTTAATCTGAGTTGATACATTTCATCAGTTTTGAAAAGTTCTTTACCATTAGATCTCAAGTATTGTTTCTGTGCCATCCTTTCTTCTCTTCCTCTAGGACTATAACTACAATGTGAATGGATCCCACATGTCTCTTCTACTCTGCTCTGTTTCTTTTCATTTATTATTTCTCAGTATTTCATTTTGACTTGTCTCTAGGTTTACTTTGTCCAGATTGTGGTTAATCCCATCAAATGAATCCTTAATTGTAGGTATATTTTTCAGATCTCAAATATTAACTTAATTTTTTTTACCATTTCTAATTCTCTGTTGAAATTTCTACCTTTCATCTTTTTCTTTATTTTTTCTAACATTCTTAGAATAATTTTAAGTTCTTTTTATATTAAGAATGATCTATTTAATTTTATTTATTATTATTTTAAATAAAAATAACAATGCTATTTTATTTTACTTAATTTTATTTATTTATTGTTATTCTTCAATTTGATCAAAGAAAGAGATAGAGAGAAAGGAAGAATGAGAAAGCAAGCTACCAGGTCTAGAACTCGAACCTTGGGCAGCCATGTGGGAGTCCAGTGCCTTGACCACCATGCCACCTGCTAGCCCCTATTTATTATTTTTTAAATTTTTCTATAGGGCACTTCTGCTCACTAGAGAAAGACAGAGGGGGAGAGAGAGAAAGAGAAAGCAAGCAAGTAAACGGCCAGGTCTGAGACTCGAACTGCAATCAGCCATGTTGGAGTCCAGCTCCAACATGGTGCCTTAACTACCATGCCTTCTGCTGGCCCAGTTTTTTAAGTTCTTATCTTCTGACTCCAGTGTGTGACTCATCCATGGGTTGGCTCCCATTTATCACTTCCTATCATAATTATATGTCTCATTCTCTTCCCACTCTGTATGTCCAGGTTTTATGTTTGACTTATTATTGTTTTATTGTTCACTTTAATTCTTTTTTAAAAGATTTATTCATTTGTTTATTATTGCTTTTTAATTCACCAGAGAGAGAGTGAGAGAGAGAGGGAAGTGAGAAAGCAAGCTGCAAGGTCCGAGACTCAAACCGTAGTCAGCCATGTGGGAGTTCAACACCTCAACCACCACATCTCCTGCTGTCCTCCTTGTCCACTTTAATTCTTTACTCCATTTGGAATTTAGTTTTGTATAAGTTGGAGAGAGGGACCCAACTTATTTTTTTTCTCCTGGTTGATAGCCATTGTCTTTCATGAATTAATCCAGCTGTTTCCCACCAGTATGAATTATAGTTTTGCTATATATTAAATCTTCATAGAAAAGAAATTCAAAAGATTCATGAAGAAATGAAACCAAAATACAGGTTTACTTTGGTGCACAAAAATTTTTAAATCTATGTATTGATTTTTTTTTCATTTCCCATGCACTTTTTGAAGAAATCCTTCTATGTAACATAGTATATCTCATTTTTTCTTCCATTCTGATATATATGTCTATTAATAGACCAGTTGGATATTGCTTTGACTAGAGTGACTTTATAATATGTTCTTATTTCTAATAAGGTAAATCCTCTATTTTCTTATTTGTATATTTTCTAATAGTTTCTAGACATTTACTTTTCTATAAAATGTTAAGATCTCTTTAATCTAATTCCAAATCTTGTTTGATCACGTGGTTTACAGTATATTTTTTAAAACAACATAAAATAAGTAAGCTCAGTTTGTTCATACTTATTATACTATTTATTTTTTTATTTTATATTTTTTCAATTATTTGTTTTAACTACTTATGTTTTCCATTTTTCTCCCTATTAACTTCAAAATTTTCCCACACTATAACACATTAATGATGAACTTTGCTTTTTCTGGCACTTATTATCATATTTCTATCTCTCTAATACTATTTTAAAAATAAGATAATAACAATTTCCCCTGTACTTCTTTACAGTATTGAGATGAAACTCCTTCCCCAATTTCCAGTTTTATTGATAATTGCACATTTTATTGAGTTGTCAGAAATGTTGAGACATTTTTTTCTATGCAAAAATGCATCATGACTTTTCTGACAACAGTAGTTTTACCTTGTTATTTAAATTCCCTTCCAGAGGACCAGCAGGTGGTGTGGT
>NW_006159560.1:418967-424345 GCF_000334495.1 Tupaia belangeri chinensis
ATCCTGTGACATAGCCATTACACCAACTGCTGGTCCCCTGGCAGTTTAATTGCTTGCTATCCCCTTCTCTCATGCTCTCTCTCTGTCTTTTTTGATCAAATTTAAAAAATAAATAATAACAAATAAAATTAAATAAAGAAATATTTTAAACTTTTTTTAAAGTCCTTGCAGAATGTCAACTAGTGATTCATCATCTACTTACATATCCATATGTAACTATAGCAAGAGTAAATGCTTACTGCTTTTTCTTTTATCATCTTTCCTACTTTAATGCTTTCTTCAAATTTTGCTGGGGTTTTTTTTCAGAGTCTTTATATAGGGGGAGTCTTCAAAAAGTTCATGCAAAATTCATATTATGAAAAAATTATGCATAGATTTAAAAAATAATTTGCACCAAAATACATTCATACTTCATTTTTTCCAGACTGAAATTCCCTAGTGTGGGACACCTATGTGCAAAATTTTATGATTTACTGAATATCTTCAAATAGTTTTCTTCCTCCCTAATGAATGATACTGAGACAGAAGTTAGACCACATTTACAGGTAGATAGGACAGGGTGCCCCCCTCCCCAGAAGAGAGCCACTGTTATGTGTGGCCCCTGACTGTTAAAATCTACCCCCTTTTCTGGACCAGCAGATGGCATAATGGTTACCTCATTGTACTCCCACATGGCCAACCATGGTTCGAGTCCCAGACACAGAGGCTTGAAATTCATAGCAGGTACATGTGCATTCATACCCAAAATTTCCTGAGAGGACACCGGCAGAGAAGGAATTGAGGTGTGCCCATCCCCCACCTTGTGGGGAGGGGGATGATTCTTCGCTTTCTGTCTCTCTTTCTGTCTTTTCAGTGAGCATATAGCAAAAATCTCTCTTTAAAAAAAAAAATACTTTTTTGTTTGACCCTTATTCCTCTGCTCTCCCAGTCACCATATCCCTTTGTCCTTAGATATGTAAATCTCATTCTTCTTTTTTTTTTTTTTAAGAGTGTTTTTCTTTGTTTTTTGCTGTAGGGTGCATGTACTTGCTGGACAGACAGAGAGAGACAGACAGAAAGGGAGAAATCAAAACCCAGGGTGATGGACACACCGCAATCCCTTCTCCTCTGTTCTCCTCTGAGGATTTTGGGCATGCATGCAATCACACCCAGTGTGAGTTTTAAGCCTCCTGGGTCCAGGACTTGAACCATGGTTGACTATGTGGGAGTCCAGCGACATAACCATTATGCCATCTGCAGGTCCCATAAATCTTGTTCTTAAAGAATTCATGGGCCTTTGCAATGGGACTCTATCAGACAAAACCAAAAGATCAGATGGACATAGTCCAGGACATGCATATATGTAAATCATTATCAAGAAGACCTGAATGGGTCAAGGCACTCCCTGATGGGCAGGACCCTCCCTGATTCTGGGGGATGAATTCCAAAATATGGATTATTCAGTCCTCAGAGTAAAATAAGATGACCTTTTCCAAATTAACAGCTTTGAACAAACCAGTTTCCAATTAGCCACCATATCGGGTCTCATGACTGTGAGACCACTTAAGGAACAGCACAACTTACAGAACATGTGACCCAACCACAGGGGGGTGGGTGGGGAGCGGGAGGCATGCACAAGCCCACCTAGAACAAGCCAACAAAGTCCTTTCTGACCAAAATATAAATCCCTCACCCAGCCACTCCTCCTTGGTAACCCATTTTCCAGGACCCCTCCTTCTTGGGAGCTCTGATTTTTCCTTCCTCTCCAATAAACTCTCCCTCTCTTCCTCTCTATGTTAGCAAGTCTAATGTTTCCTGACCTTGAGACAAGAACCCACGTCTTGCTGCTAGTGCTGGGTCCAATCACCCCTGTTCCTATATCAATACCTAGGTTGTACAGAAAATTCCAGGTTACAATTTGGAGTAATCTATGGATATTCTACTGTCTTCTGCCTTCTAGTGTTGCAAATGACTGTTGATGTACTAATTGATTTTCTTTTATAAAAATGTTCATTCTTTTGTTCGAAAATTTGTAACGCTATCTTTATACTTAGATTTCAAAAATGTTATAAAAAAATAAGCCCATATATGTGTGTTTTCTTGCTCAATTTGCATGAATACTACATTCAAATCTCCCCTCAATTTAGGGAAAAAATCTAGTATTATTTTTAAAATTATGGCTTGTCTCTATCTGTTGCATGTCTATTTTTCATGTTTAAATGTTCTGAACCCATTGTAAGATTTTTCTATTCTTTCCATCATGATTTTTAGCTCTTTATATTTTTGCTTGTTTCTCGAAGTAGTTCATCAAATTAGTTTTCCAGCCCATTAATTTGCATCTGAACAGAGACCAATATCCCTTTCATATCATCATTCTTTTGCAGATTTATTTTATTTAATTAAGTATGTTACATTCTTTGGTTTTTCATGAATAGGTCTTATTCTGTCAGTTTTTTAATCCATTAGTATGGTAGCATGATTTCTTTTAGTCCTTTAATATTGTAAAATACATTTTTATTTCCAGATATTAAATCAAGCTTACATTATTGAGAATAAACACAATTAATAATGATATATTATTCTTTTTCTATATTACTGCCTTAACTTGTCTTTTGTAAAAAGAATTATTTTATTTAAGTTTATTTATTTATTTACTTTTTTTTTCCCATTTGACCAGAGAGGGACAAAGAGAGAGAGAAAGTAAGAAAGCAAGCCGACAGATCCAGTACTTGAACCACAGTCAGCCATGTGGGAGTCCAGCACCCTTAACTACCACGCCACCTACTGTCTCTGCCTTTTTTTGAAAAACACTTTTGCTATAGGGTGCATGAGCTAATCAGAGACAGAGAGAGAGAGAGGGAAAGTGAGAAATCACCCCCCAGGGGGAATGACCATGCTGCAGTCCCTTCTCTTCTGTTCTCCTCTGGAGATTTTGGGGCATGTATGCACACACACCTGGTGTGTTTTTCAAGCCACTAGGTCCAGGACTCGAACCAGGGTGTAGTCTATGTGGGATCCAGCACCTTAACTACCATGTCACCTGCTGGACCTACTTGCCTATATTTTAAGGTTCTCTGTATCTGTGTTCATGAAAGATAACTGGTATATAGTTTTCTCATAAGGTCTCACCTATTTTTGGTATCAAGATAATGTAAGTCTCTTTACATAAATTGGAAGTATTTCTTGCTCTCTATTTTATCAGTTTGTGTAACATTAATATAGTATCTTCCCAAAGTGTTTGATCCAATTAGCCCAAGAAGCCACTCATACCTGGATTGGGGAAGGGGCTTACTAGTAATAAAAGTATTCACAGTTTTCATTTTGTTGTCTAAAGTCGGCCTAAATTTTATTATCATAATCCTCTATTACTCTTTTAATGTTTGTAGAATCTGTAGTAATTTCCTCCTTTCATTCCAGATGTTGGTCTATCTACCTAGAGTTTATCAGTTTTGCTCATCTTCTCAAAGACCTAGCTGTTGGTTTCATTTATTTGTTTTCTTTATAGTTTATATATTCTGTTCATCTTTTTCCAATCCATTTTCTCTTCTCTAGTTTGAATTGTTCTCTTGCTGTAATGTCCAGTTCACTGAGCTTTTCTCTATAGTTTACATTGCTATTAATTCCATGCAGTCGATTTCTCATTTTAAACATTGTACCTTGTACTTCTAGAAATATCATTTGTCATTTTAATATCTTCTAATTCTCTCATTATATTTATGGATTCTTTAAATTCTATAGCTATATTAATATCTATGATTAATATTTCTATTATCCCTGTCATTTTAAAGTCTGTTTCTACACATTGATTTTTTTCCTTGTATGAGCACATTTGCCTGCCTTGTCATATCTGGACATTTTATTATACGTGGGATATTGTTATATTTACATTGTTAAATCTTGGATTATGTTGTCTTCCTTTAAAGAGTGGTGGATTTGCTCTCACAAACACTTAAATTAATAAATTATTGGCATACTTGATCCTTTGAAGGATTGTTTTTATTAAACATTCTTAGGCTGGCTTGAAAGTAGTCTTTATGCTAGATCTAGATTTGTATTAATACTAAGGCAAGACTTTTCTGAGATTTTCACTGAATGTCCTGGGTTTTCAACAAGGTCACTCTGGTTTGCTAAGAAGAAGTCAGTGTCTTTCTAATATGTGTGAGCTCTCAGAATTGTCATGGAGTTTTGCTTGCTTATGTTTCACTTTTATGTAAAAGCTACTAGACATCTTTATTAGTGTTTAATACCAACAGTAATTTATATTACTTGTGAAAACATTTATAAATCCATGAAAGAACCACTTTTAAAAATTTAATCATGGATCATGGAGTTTTACCTTCGAAATACAACCAGTTTAAGAAGACTGCTATGAAAATGTTTGAACTCTCTGCATACTTCTCTTTTTTCTGGTACTCAATCCTAAGTTTTTATTTGTCTTGAACACCCAAAATTCCAATCTTTGTCTCCTTGATTCAGTGAAATTACTGTATTTTTCTCATAAGGCTGTGCATGCTCTGTGATCTAAAAAAATGTCTACAGTCAACAAACCAAAGTGATTGCAATGCTCACCTCTTTCCTTGGCTTTCTTCCTGGGATCATTATCCTCCAGTGCCATTTGAGCATTGTCAGAAAACTACTGTTTTATGTGTTTGTTCAGTTTTCTGGTTGTTTACCGTGGGAGCATAAGCTAGTCCCACTTACATCATAAGCAGGAGATATTCTATCTATTGATTTATTTCATTGGAAATTTGTAGTTTTAGCTTATATACTGCATTGAGATCTCTTTTTGAGTATGCAGTTCAATTTTAATTTCTTCAAGTGTGATTATTATTTTTCTATTCATCTTGTCATCTGCTTATTTCAGTGGTTGTAGTTCATTAGGCATGGGGTCTATTCTTAGTCTTTTGAACCCAGTAAGATGATGATGGTGATGGTAATGATGATGATGATGACTATGGTGATGAATATGATAATTTTGTAGACTTTGGAGTTTTACTTTTGACAGCTCCCTGAGATTCATGACTATTGGATTACTCTAAGAGGTAGCATTCCCCCAAATTCTCTCATGACTGAGAGTTAAGTAGTATTCCTTACCGCACCCTCTAGACCTCTGCTAAGAAACCTGGAGAAAGTCTCCCTTGTCCTCATGCTCTCCCAAGTTCAGGGATGGGATAACTCAGCTACTTCTTTGGAGGTCAGGGAGACCAGTCATATTCATGGCATACAGCCAACACTGACTTCCCCCTGAAACCCTTGTCCAATAATGTTGTAGATTAAACTATCTTCCAGAATTGCTCATTTTACCATTCTAATCCCAATGCTTCCAAGCAGATCTCCAAGTGTTCACTGCACTCACTGGGGGAAAAGCCCCTCACTAGTGTTTTCTGCTAATGCTTCTG
>NW_006159560.1:424355-431500 GCF_000334495.1 Tupaia belangeri chinensis
CAAAGGCTTCTGCAAATATGGGGGCCTATAGACCTCAGTAGATCTTTAACTGAGAAGATGCAGCTAAATCAAATTTGGACAATAAAGAAAAAATGACAATGTGCCTATTGCCTTTAGACAATACCACTTCTAACTTTTTTTAAAAAGAATTATTTTATTTAACTTTATTTATTATTATTTTCTAGTTTGATCAGAGAGAGACGAGGATGGGGGGAGTGAGAAAGCAAGACACCAGGTCCTAGACTTGAACCGTGGTCAGCCATGTGAGAATCCAGCACCTTTAACCACCACATCATCTGCCAGCCCCCTACTTTTAAGACATTTCTTTTGTTCTTTCCATGTGTCACTCCCTTAGTCCTCTTGTCTAGAAAGTTCATAAAATAATCCTTGCTGTTGGTTAATAATTTATTTCTCCAATGAAATATATTTGCATTCCAATTATCTTTCATAAATAGTAACTTAATCTAAAGGCACATATCCATATGTAGGACTTTTAAATATGAGAAGTTAGGGTGGCAGGACTTTTCTGTATGAGTCTAATTAAAATTACCCTGGATATTGAATTGCTGTATCACAGAGTATAAGCATATTCTACTTAACTAGGTATTTATATGCTTAACAGGTACTGTTGATAGTAGTTTATAAAACTGTTAACCACTCACCCACTTCAATTCTTGGAAGGATAAAATTTTGAAAGTTTTGAAAGCCTGATAGGTATGAAATATTAATTCATTATTACTTTAATTTTCATTAAGTCATTTGGATAGCCTCTTGTTTGAATTAATTATTTATATTATTTTTATCATACTGTATTTTTTCCTTACCTATTGGGAGATGGCCTTTGAATAGTTGAGGTATAAATCCTGCACTAAAACATTGTGAGTATCTTCTTCCAAATCTGTCTCTTGCTTTTTGGATTATAGTTTAAATTGTTAGAATTGTCAAATTTAACAATATTTCCCTTTTATTGGTGACCTTTGTTCTCATATTCTTGTTTAAGAGGACTTTTCCTTTCCTGAAATCATGACATTATTGTTCTGTTTTCTTATAAAATGTTTTCAGTTTTGCTCTTTACATTTAATGTATTTCCACTTCAGGGCCAGCTGATGGCAAAGTAATTAAGGTGGCTGGGTCCCACACTGCTGACTGCATATTTGAGTCCCAGACTTAGTAACTTGAAAAATATGCTCGTTGCATATGTGTGTGTGTCCCAAACCCTGAGAGGAGAATGGAGAAGGAACATGGCATGGCCATCCCCCCGAGAAGTGCTTTCCCACTTTCTGTTTTTCTCTTCTCTCTGTCTGTCTCTCAGGCAAGTGCACACACCCTATAGCAAATTTTTAAAAATACATACAAATACACATACATTCTCTATCCAGAATTTATTATATGATAAGGAGTTGGGATATAAACTAGGGATGAAATTATTTTCTCCCTAAGGCAAGCAAATGTTTACAGCCCTATTTATTAAAACTTTTACTTACTGATTCTTTCCTAACTAGTAATGTCACCACTTTTTAATAACAGACTCCCTAATATGGGTCTTTTTCCGGACTCTCTCATGTATAAGTCCATTCTTGAACCGATCCCAAAGATCAATGTTATGTTGTTAGAGGGCATTAGACTTGTTGAGAAACATATGGGAAACTGTTCTCTACCTTGGAACTGAACTCTGGAAGGGCAGAAGCCCACTGGAGACACCTAACCCTCAGAGGCAAGGATTGATTGACAGACAAGGATCTCCAGTGATAGCAAATGCATCATGATGTTTATTGAGTTGAAATATAAAACCAGCTGACTAAGGTGTTTGATTTGTGAGTGAAAAAAAAATTTAAAAGGAGAGAGAAAAAAAATGGAAGAAAGGAAGAGAAAATAAATTAAGGCCTGGAAAACAGAAGGGTAATGTCAGGTACCCATAATGGAAAATCGCCACTTTCACCCAGTTTCCAGATCTACATCACCATTGTTTGAAAGAGAGATTAGATCCCTTTGAAGAATGACCCTGCAGTGCCACCAGAGGTTTACACAGTAAATATTTCTTCTTTTTTTGTTCCAAAGAAACCTGGAGCTATTTTGCAAGGGTATATGCCTCTGGGGAACAAGGAAAATCCAGACTTTCCGAGGTGGTGTAAAGTACACTCTCGGTCCTCCTTGACAGGTGGCTTATGGAAACAAGGTAATCAATGCAGTTATAACAGCATAGTCTGGGATCACTGACAGTGATTCCCTAAGTCCTTGAACCCACCATGTGGCTATTTGCTCAGGGTCTAAATGTATAAATGATGCGACACATGTAGCAGCTCACCTTGGCTGAAATGAGAGATATTACGGTAAGAAGTCTCTGAAATCTGCATCACCTGACCAAAGTAAATAATCAAAAGTAGTCAAACTAAGTAAATCAGAAATGATGCCTTATTTCACAAAGAACTGCTTAGATATCCACCACTGTCAAAGAAATGAAGAATACAGCAGCGATATTTTATGTTTATCAGTTCATCTAGGACTTCACAAACATGAGATGGATCCTGGCAGGTGAAGGTAAATTACTATACACGTAGCAAGGTGGTTAGTATGTATGCCATATTTAATGCCAGTTAGTTAGTATGCCATATTTAATCTCTTTCTTGGTGGGGATCAACATGGCTTCTAGACTTTAGCAAGCATCTGTGTGTTTAACAGAATTGTCCTCACAGTTCTCTATCTCCCGAAGATTACAAACAGTACTTTTCCTTGTCAAGGATACCAGCTTACCTTCACTGTCCTGCCTTGAAGCTATTTAAGTCTTCCCTATATTATCCGCTCTCTACTTTATTTCATCATTTAATTTGAAAATAGATAATAAAATATTTGTGCACATATATATTTATATGTATACGTACAAGGAAAATCCAGACTTTCCGAGGTGGTGTAAAGTACACTCTCGGTCCTCCTTGACAGGTGGCTTATGGAAACAAGGTAATCAATGCAGTTATAACAGCATAGTCTGGGATCACTGACAGTGATTCCCTAAGTCCTTGAACCCACCATGTGGCTATTTGCTCAGGGTCTAAATGTATAAATGATGCGACACATGTAGCAGCTCACCTTGGCTGAAATGAGAGATATTACGGTAAGAAGTCTCTGAAATCTGCATCACCTGACCAAAGTAAATAATCAAAAGTAGTCAAACTAAGTAAATCAGAAATGATGCCTTATTTCACAAAGAACTGCTTAGATATCCACCACTGTCAAAGAAATGAAGAATACAGCAGCGATATTTTATGTTTATCAGTTCATCTAGGACTTCACAAACATGAGATGGATCCTGGCAGGTGAAGGTAAATTACTATACACGTAGCAAGGTGGTTAGTATGTATGCCATATTTAATGCCAGTTAGTTAGTATGCCATATTTAATCTCTTTCTTGGTGGGGATCAACATGGCTTCTAGACTTTAGCAAGCATCTGTGTGTTTAACAGAATTGTCCTCACAGTTCTCTATCTCCCGAAGATTACAAACAGTACTTTTCCTTGTCAAGGATACCAGCTTACCTTCACTGTCCTGCCTTGAAGCTATTTAAGTCTTCCCTATATTATCCACTCTCTACCTTATTTCATCATATAATTTGAAAATAGATAATAAAATTTTTGTGCACATATATATTTATATGTATAGGTGTATGTGTATATTTTTTGAAGACAGCTAACCAGAAGATGTATTTAAGGAGACAGCAGATGGCATATTGATTAAGGTGCTGGACTCCCACATAGCTGACCAGTTTGAGACCTGGAACCAGTGCTTGAAAATCACGCTGACCACATATGCATGCGTGCCCATGAGGAGAATAGAAGAGAAAGGATTGTAGCATAGCCATCCCTGGGGGATGATTTATCACATTCCCTCTCACGGTCCCTGTCTTACTCACTGGCAAGCACATGCATACTATGGCAAAAACCTCTAAAACATGTATTTGATAATAATGATTTTTTTCCATTTCATCTTTAAGCTTATTTACCTATTTTTTTTCCCCTATGAAAGAGACAAAGAGACAGGTAGCTGTCAAGGTCTCACTGTGCCATGATCCTTCAGCTCCGCCCTCTCAGTATCCAGGATGACAGGTACAGTGCTACACATGGCATATTCAAATTGGTCCAGGAACTGAATCAAGGTCTCCCATGTGGCCCCAACATCACACAGCAGCATCTTACTGCTTGCACTCCCAGCCACATCTTTCCATTTTATCTTCTAAGTTTTGACGTTTCTATAAAATTATATATAATAATTACATCTAAAGCTTTGTATTAAACTGGTCAAATATTTATCTTTATTTTTATGTATTTGTTATGATGCAGATGTTAAATACAAGGAGTTCAGATTAAATTTTTTTTGATACACAGTAATCTTCAGACATTTTAATCAGAACAAAAACTTTCCTGTTTCCCTTTCAAAATGTAAGAACATTATCAAATTCTCCAGCCAGCTGAAGCTCTTCTGCACAGTAAAATGCTGTAGGTTTAGAGATTGCTATTTGACTTCAACATACAATTGAAGCTATCACGACTTCTTTATTCAGGCTTTGATATTTCTGCTACTACATTTTACAATCTTTTCAACTCTCGGTGCTGAATGATAGTGCAAATCTTTTAGCAAAATATTCCTAGACTTCTCTGTGCCTAATTTCATAATAATAACCTGTTTGTTTGGTTCTCTAGAATTCAAGCTTTCTTTACATCTCCTGGAGTACCATTTTTATTTCCTGTGCTAATTTTCTTAACCTGTCAGGCATTATAAAACAGAACACATAGAACAGCTGAACATTAATAATCCACTTTTACATGTGTTCTCTCTACCTCATAAGCAGGCCTAATCCCATGCAACTTTCTATGGACTGGCCTGCAAAATCTCACCTCAATAAGTTAGTCATCAATACACTGTCTTGGGGGAAAATGTGCTTATGTTCTCCAAAAGGTACTCATCTACTTTTATCACATTTTCACACTTATAAGGATTAATTTATCTGGCTATGAAGTGACATCTTTGGATTTGAGAAAATTGGAGTAGTAGATAATGGATATAAATCTTCAAAGATATTGGGCCAAGACAATGATGGTTAGGAAAATGATGATGAATGAAGTAAAGTGGTAAGAAAAATGATGGTCAGGAAAATACCAAGAGCAGATTTTACATAATTTAGTTTTTCTCAGAACTGGCAGTACTTATTAATATCTATTCATATAGCAACAGTACTACAGAGAAGATAGGAATATATCCAAGCAATCAGAGAGATGTGCTGAATTGAGCACAAACTTGTTGGTTAGGTCCAACTTGCGGACTTTAGTCTATCACTTATTAGCTATATGACCCAGGGCGAGTTACTAAGCATCAGTTTTACTCTCTGTGAACTGTGAATAATAGCACATACTTAGAACAGTAGTTCCAACCTTTTAGGCACCAGGGTCTGATTTTGTGGAAAACAGTTTTTCCTCAGACCAGGAGGTGAGTAGTTTATGAGAACATATAACCTAGGTCCCTCACAGTAGGGTTCACACTCCTGTGAGACTCCAATGCCACCACTGACCTGACAGGAGGCAGAACTAAGGCTATGATGAAGCTCACATGAGCAATGGGAAGCAGCTGTAAATACAGATGAAACTTCTCTTGCTCGGTCTCCACTCACCTCCTGCTGCGTGGCCTAGTTCCTATAGGCCATAGATCAGTATTGGTCTATGGCCTGGGGGTTGGGGACCCCTGCCTCAGAAGACTGTTATGAAAATTAAATAGTGAAATACATGTGGTACAAAATCTAGTCTATCATAGGAGTTCACTGAATGTTAGCTTTAAAAAAAGTCTTCTTTAATAGGGAAAATAAATTCAAAAATTGCAGGATTAAACATTATCTTTAAAAAATAATTATTTAATTTTATTTATTATTATTTAATTTGCTATAGGGCACATGCACTCCCCAGAGAGAGACAGAGAGAGAGAGAGAGAGAGGGAGGGAGGGAGGGAGGGAGGGAAAGTAAGAAAGCAAGCCACCAGGTCCAGGACTGAAAGCATGAGAGTCCAGTGACTTAACCACCATGCCACCTGCTGGCTCCAACATGATAATTTCTTAAGTCCCTTCCAGTTCTGTGTTTCAGATTATTCAATTCCAAATAAAGGCAGAAGAATCAAGGAAATGATCTACTTTTGACCCTTACATAGAAATTCAGATATTACCAAACATCCCATCTGTATCATGGGACTCTCACATACTGTCAGTTTTGGCTTTTACAAAGCAATTTTACCATGCAGAGTATTCATTATACTACTGGGACAAGAACAAGTATTCTAGTTAAGAAGACAGACTTTTCTGAATTGGAATTACAGTCCCTGAATTCAAACTTAACTCCCTGGATATATCCCTTTCCAAGGAGCCTGAGAACACAGACTAATCAAATCCATATATCTCTTACCTTAAGGGACACTCTACTAACTATTTTGTAAATACTGCTTTTTCCAGATCTTAAAAGTCAAGATTAACAATAAAATTAAATTCACACCCATGGGAGATGCTGATGGTGAAAATGATAATGAGATTGCCTTTGGGCCACCTTCTGATGGAAAGTTTTTAATGATTCTCTTTGGATTTACAATTGCTTGTCAAAGCCTATTCTGTTTTTCTTGCAGTGTGTGTGTGTGTGTGTGTGTGTGTGTTTGAAAATAGGGAATGAAAGAAATAAAGTTGATACAATACAACCACAATTATCCATAGTTTCAGCTACCAACATCGACTGCAGTCCAAAAATCTGACAGTGGATGGAAAAGTAAAGGATCCAGCAAGATAACCAACTAGGGACATCTATTGTGGCACCTCTCTTGAAGAAAAGCCAAAAGTGGAGAAATGGCTGTGCCTCAAGCAGAGGAGTAAGTTGAGATAGATGGAATATAAGAGCAAGACAGTGGGAAACTTTTGGGGCACAGAGTTGTAAGAGAGATAAAAAGGAGACCACTTATCCAAATGAAGCCTTACACAACAGGGAGTAAGTGGGACTTCCCTCCAGAGCTTCTAGCTCTCTGCTTCTACCTCAGACTCTAGCACTTCCCAGCTGTTGGAAAGCACCAAGATGGATACAGACCTCAAGATCATCTTGGGGAGCTGTGAGAATCTGCCTCCACAGTGAGAA
>NW_006159560.1:431531-464372 GCF_000334495.1 Tupaia belangeri chinensis
TCTTTCCCCAACCCCCCAAGCCCCAGATATGCAATTCCATCTTGAGATCTGTATCCAGACATCCTCCCTAACTAACTGGCAGGATTACAATCCTATTCCCCCTCTCCTTCCTCAGATTCAGGATTCTAGGCGCAATTCTTTGTCCTTTTTGTTGCTAGCTACAGTGCAACTTCTCCGGACCTCCCTGAATTGTGAGCGTGAGTGGAGAAGTCAAGATAGGTGACTGAAAAGAGAAGGGTGCCAGGGATCCCCCTGGAGCTGGAGAGCAGATGGAGATGTCACGTTGCCTGCTATCTAGCTCCAGCACCCCTCACTCCAGTCTCAAAGGGGTGGGGACACCTTCTGCCTCACTGGTCTAAGCCATGCAGGCAGACATGCCCAACTCCTTCTCAAAACCACAGTTGCATGGGTAAATATGTGCCACTCCTGTCCCACCCCAAACTTCACAGGCAGACAAGCATAGCTCACACCAGACCCTAGAGCTGTGTGAGAGAGCACATAAAGTACCAACAACCATGACCTACCTGCAGAGAGGTGTCACATCTATAAAGAGAATCACACATGGGAGCAAACAGCTTCCTCCATCTCCAGGGACTGCACACAAATGACTATATAAACAACTAGCCACCCCCTGAGTCACAATAGCTTGACTGACACCTACATTTTTCCTGTGTACAATGAATCCAAGTCAGAGGACATTATTAATTTTCAGATAATAAGTTCACTCAGTTACCTCCCCTGGAGGAGGATCCCTTTCCCTATACAGGTTTTGAGAATGCAGGGAACCATTGCTGTGGGTTCCAGGAAACCCACTCCCTCTACAGCTGGGATAGCAGAACATAACACTAAGCTCACCTAGAACCCAAAAACACAGGCTCTGAATCTCCCAGGATCCACAGAGGTTTCTATGAAAATAGACAAAGTCGCTATCGGGGCTCGGACCTAGTTGGCGGCGGTTTGGCTAAACGCACCAAGAAGGTCGGCATCGTCGGTAAAGACGGGACCGGCTATGGTGCCTCCCTCCGGAAAATGGTGAAGAAAATTGAAATCAGCCAGCATGCCAAGTACACCTGCTCCTTCTGTGGCAAAACTAAGATGAGATGGGCTGTGGGGATCTGGCACTGTGGTTCCTGCATGAAAACGGTAGCTGGTGGTGCCTGGACCTACAACACCATTTTGGCTGTCAGAGTGAAGTCTGCCATCAGAAGACTGAAGGAATTGAAAGACCAGAGAAGCTCCATAGACATTTGGAATATCACTAGCCTACAATAAATGGGTTAATTTATGTAACAACAACAACAAAAAAGAAAATAGACAAAGTCTTCTACGCTGAGCCTAACCAAAACCAAAGTAAATATGATCCATTCTACTAATACTAAAGGCACAGCCAAAGGAAAAATAAATAAAGACCTGAATAAAAAACATAAAATTCTACTACTATAAAATCTAATTCATGAGTTAGGAAGAAGTGAGTACTCCACCAGTTGTCAAAATATTAATGCAGGGACACAAGAAGCATTGAAAAAATAACAAGGAAATATCTATCCCAAAGGAACACATTAATTCATCTTAATAGCAGACAAAATGCAGGAAATCACAGAAATGTCAGAAGTGAATTTTAGCATATTGATTATTTAAAAAGTCAATGAGGGGCCAGTAGGTGGTGTTGTGGTTAAGGCACTGGACTCCCACATGACTTGACTGTGGTTCAAGTCTCAGATCTGGCAGCTTAATACCCCTCCACTCCAGTGAGAGTACATGCGCTGTAGAAAATTAAAATATAATGATAAAAGTAAATCTTATTTTTAAAAGTCAGGGACATGCAAGAAAACAAAGACATAATTGTAAAAACAATAAACAAAGCATGCAATGGAAGAGACTCAGTATGGAGATGGATATTTTTGAAAAGAATCAAACAGAAATCCTGGAGCTAAAGAATACAGTACAGGACATAAAAATTTTCATAGATAGCATCATTAATAGGTTAGACCATGGAGAAGAATCGCTGAATTTAAAGACATAACTTTTGAGATAACCCAAAGCTTCAATAAGAAAGAAAAAATAACCACTGAAAAAAATGAAGACAGCACATGTGAATTCTGGTACATCATTAGGTAACTGAATAGCTGCAGAATGGGTATCCCAGCTGACAAAAAGATAGGAAAAGTCATAGGTAATGGAGTTCACAGAATGTTAACTGATAACTTCCCAAATCTAAATAGATAGCAAGATAGAGGAAATTTAAATGACACCAAATAGATTCAACATAAGATCTTCTCCAATGTATATTATAGTCAAAATGTTAAAAATAAATGATAGGGGCCAGCATACGGCATGCTGGTTGAGGCACTGGACTCCCACATGGTTGACTGCAGTTCAAGTCCCAGACCTGATAGCTTGCTTGCTCTCTCATGTTCCCTCCCCTCATCCTGTCTTTCTCTGGTGAGTGTATCCTATAGCAAATTAAAATAATAATAATAATAAATGAAATTGAATAAAGAACTAATTTTAAAATAATATTTTTTAAAAGTCAGTGATAAAGAGAAAACCCTAAAACTGACAGAGCTAAGTGCCAAAATATTTATAAAGGATACATGATCTATCCTCAGACCTCTTGGAAGAAACCTTATAAGCCAGAATGGATTGAGATGATGTATTCAATATTCAAAATTCTTAAAGAAAAACATTTTCATCCAAGAATACTATACCCACCAAAACTATCCTTCAGATTGGAAGGAGAAATAAATCATTGTCAGACAAACAAAAATGAATTAAACTATACAAGAAATCCTTAAAAAAGTACTGCATCTGGAAATGAAAGGAAGATAAACAAACATCACCATGAAAACATGTGAAGGCATAAACTCCTCAGTAAAAAAATCACAAAGAAGAAAGAGAAATGATTCAATCCCTAACACTGTGGAAAACTACCAAATAGCAAAGATAAATAATAACAAAATAAAGAAGGAAATAACACAAAACAATCAGGAACTAACCAACAAAATGGTAAATGTAAATCCATACACATCTTTAATATCATTGAATGCAAATGGATTGAAGTCTCCAATTAAATTATATAGATTAGCTGAATGATTTTAAAAACAGGAATCTTCTATATCCTGCTGCTTACAAGCAGTATGCCTCACTGATAAAAACACAAACAGAATGAGAGTTAAAGGTTGGAAAAAGGCATTCCATGCAAATAGAAACCATAAAAAACAGGATTTGCTGTCCTAATATCAGACAAAATAGACTTAAAGCTGAATCTATAAACAAAGATAAATCCATTATTAGTAATAAAAGTGTTCAGTCACCAAGAAGATATAACAATTATAAATATTTATACATCTAACATCTGAGCAACCAATTACATAAAACAAAGACTGCTACAATAGAAGGTAGTGATAGACTCTAACACATTAATTGTAGAGAATTTCAACACTCCATTGTCAGTTGGATAGCTCATCTAGAGAAAAAAAAGTGAAGCGATATTAGAGTTAAATGGTACCATAAACCAAATGACAGGACAAATATTTATGGAATATTTCACCCAATAAACACAGAATATACTTTTCCCCACCATGGTACATAGAGCATTCTCTAAGACTGAACACAGAACAGGGCAAAAAACAAATTTCTACTAATTTAAAGGAACAGAAATCATAACTAGCATGATCTCTGAACACAGTTAAATTAGACTTGAAATCAACAACAAAAAGAACATTTGAAAATACACAGATATGTGGGAACTAAACAACATGCTCCTGAACAATTTAGAAACTACTGAAGAAATTAATTAAAATATTAAATTTCTTGAAACAAATTATAATTAAAAAAACAGCACTCCAAAACTTTTGGAATACCGTGAAAGTAGTACTAAGAGGAAAGTCTATAGCAATTAGTGCTCACAAGAAAAAAATGGAAAGATGAAAAACAAACAACAATGCACCTAAAGGAACCAGAAAAGAACAAGCAAAGCCCAAAAGTAATGGAAGAAAAGAAATAATAAAGATCAGAGAAAAAGTAAAAGAAATACAGAACTAAAAAGTAATGTAATGCCAAAAAAAAGGTAGTTCTAAAGAATAAACAAAATCGACAAATCATTAACTAGATTAACTAAGAAAAGTAGAGATAAGACCCAGACAAATAAAACCAGAAATGAAAGACGGGACATTACAACAGACATTATAGAAATAAAACAAATCATTATGGATTACTAAAAGCAACTATATGCCAACAATCTGAAAAACCTAGAAGAGATTAATAAATTTCTGGAAATATATAATATACCTAGTTTGAAACAGGAAAATATGAAAAATCAGGATAAGCTGGGACCAGCAGTTGGCATAATGGCTATGTCTCTGGACTCCCATGTAGTCAACTGCAGTTCAAGTCCCAGACCCAGTGGCTTAAACTCACACCGGACGCATGTGTGTGCATGCCCAAGATCCCAAGAGGAAAATGGAGGGGAAGGGACTGTGGTGTGGCCATTCCCCCTGAGGGGTGATTTCTTGCTTTCTGTCTCCCTGTCCCTCTCTGTCTTTCTGGTGAGCACATGTGCCCTATAGCAAAAACCTCCCCTGCCAAAAAAAAGTATCAGGATAAGCCAATAACAAGTAATGAAATTGAAGAAGTAATAAATAGCCTCCCAACAAAAAAAGCTCAGACCCAGATAGTTTCACTGCTGAATTCTACAAATTCTCCTTTTTTAAAAATTAATCTTTATTTTCCACAAATTATCTCAAAAGATCCAAGTGTAGGGTACCCTTCCATTCATTTTATAAAGCAAGCATCAACTTGATATTAAAAACTGATAAAGATACAGCTAAAAAAGAAAACTATAGACCAATATCTTTGATGAATATACATGCAGAAATACTGGTAACCAAATCCAACAACACATGAAAAAAATTTATATACCACAATCAAGTAGGATTTATCCCAGAAATGCAAGGGTAGCTCAACATATGTTAAACAATAAATATAATTCATTGCATTAACAAAAGGAATGGCAAAAATTATAAAACCATATCAACTGACACTGTAAAAACATTTGATAAAGTGTAAGATCCCTTCATGATTAAGACTCTTAACAAAATGCATCTAAAGTGCATTTTTTTGACACAGTGAAGGCCATAGTATATGATAAATCTACAGTTAACATCATACTCAATGAAGAAAAGTTTAAAGTTTTTTTTCTCTCAATACTACAACATGATAAGGATGTCTACTTTTTCCACACCTACTCATCATAGTAGTGGGAGTTCTAGTCACACAATCAGACAAGAGAAAGATGTTAAGTTGTCCCTATTTGCAAATGAATTGATTATATACATAAAAAACCCTAAAGAATACACACACACACACACACACACACACACACACACACAGGCACAGATCTTAGATGTGATAAATTCAACTAAGTCAACCTACAACAATCTAATATTTTTCTACACTAACAGTGAACAAACTGGGACAAATGGAGAAAACAACTTTATTTACAATAGACAACAGAAACTAAAATATCTAAGAATAAATCTAACCAAGAAAGTGAAAGGTCTCTACTACATACATTATAAAAAGCTGAATAAAGAAAATTTTAAAAGACACACAAAAATGGAAATACATCCCTTTTTCATGTATTTCAAGAATCTGTACAGTTAAAATGTCAATATTACAAGTGATCTACAATTCTGATGGAATGCTTGCCAAAATGCTAGCAAAGTTTTTCACAGAAATAGAAAAAACAATTATAAAATTTGTCTGTAACCACAAAAGACTCCATATCACCAACACAATACTATGCAAATAGAGTAAAGTTGGAGGCATCTCATTATCTTATGACATTATCTTATCCTTGGCAACCAAAACAGTATGATGCTGGCATAAAAACAAACACATAGACCAATGGAATAGATAATCAGTAAACAAACCCTACAACAGATATGCAGCTTATTTTTGACAAAGGTCACAAGACAATCCAATAAAGAATCTTTTTAACAAATGGTGCTGGAAAAACTGGATATCCAGCTGCAGAAAAGTTAAACTAGACCCCTATCTCTCACCATTCACAAAAAAATTAATACAAAATAGATTAAAGACTTAAAGCCCCAAATCATAAAACTACTTTAGGGAAAAAAAGAGGAGAAACACTTGGTGATATTGGAGTAGGCAAAGATTTCATAATTATTTTTTACAAACACTTTATGGGGTTCACTCAGAAAACATTAGCAAAAAAAAAAATCTCAGTTGCAATTTCACATGTATCAAAAATACAGGTGATATTTATAACAATAACTTACAGGTATAAATAAATGAGAAACTTCAGTTTTACAAACAATTTCTTAATTAAGACCCCTTAAGCAAGGGAAATAATACCAATAAATACAAACATACAAATCAGGTTACATGAAGCTGTAGAGCTTCCACACAGCAAAGGAAACAATAAATAAAAAGCCAACCCACAGAAAGGGAGGCGGTCAGAAATTCAGTTTTATGGACACCATTACATGCTACTGAGTCAATCTGATAACTCTGAAAGATCAGACACTTAGGTCCTCTGAATTAATATTCATCCTTTCTCAACATAATTCTTCTAGAGCCATTTGTCAAAACCTATTTTGATTACAAAAAGAATGAAGTTAAATAAAATGATGAATAACAGCAAAACCTTCTATTTCCATCTGTAAAAAAATATTTATTGTGTACTGAAATTGATATATGTGTTTCTTTGGTTGTGTGGGTTTAGGAGTGATTTTTTGCTTGTTTGCTTCTTTAGGAAATAAATACATCTAATGATAACATCCTGGACACATTTCTAACTGACTTCATTATTAGAGTGTAACATGCATATAAGACAGTGCATAAATCATAAATGTATAGCTTGACAAATTTTCACAAAGTTTCAACAAAGAACACCATCATCACTAAAGTGGTCTTCCAGTCTCTGTTTCCCCCAAGGATACTGCCATCTCAACTTCCATGGATTAGTTTTTTTCTTTTCTTTTTTTTTTCTTTAGTTTGGCACAGGGCACGCACACTCACCAGAGAAAGACATAGACAGAGAAAGAGAAAGTAATAAATCACTCCTCAGGATGGATGGCCATGCTACAATCCCTTCTCTTTCATTCTTCTCTGGAGATTTTGGGCATGCACATACACCTGCCCAATGTATTTTTCAAGTCACCTGATCCAGGACTCGAGCTGCACAGTTGGCCTTCTTGGATCCAGTTGCTTTAACCACCATGCCACCAGCTGGCTCAGTTTTTTCTATTTTTGAACTTTATGCAAGTTACCTTATATAATATCTACTCTTTTTTGATCAAGTTTTTTAAAAAATTTAATATTAAGGGATTTAACTATATTTTCCCATCTAACAATAGATTTTTTTCTCATCATTGTATATGTTATTCTCTTCTTTGAATAGTCTAAAATTTATTTATTCAGTTGATTATTGAAGGATTTTTTTTCTAGTTTGACTCTGCTATATATAGTACTACTAGGAACATTCTCATATTGTGCTTTTATATACACTTACACATAGGGTTTACACCTAGTTGTGAAATTGTTGGGTTATTGATGTTCAGTGTTCAGTTTTTATGTTCAGTGTTCAGTTTATAATTTGTCAGTTTTCCAAGTTGTTAAGCCAATTTTTACCTTCATTGCCAATATACAAAAATTATTCTGCATAATTTTTTATTGTTATTTTCTATTTTTATTTTATAACATTTAGAAAACATATCCTGAGAAACCTCTCTGCTTTTCACAGGGTAAACTTTTTCTTTTGACTGAGTACATGAAAACTTTTTAAAGCATTCCATGGACATAAGGGAAAAATATATATAGTCTATGTTTGCTTATATATACGCGTAATCATAAAATTGAGACCTGAAAGACTTTGGAGTGGTAGCATATTCCTGGATACAAAGACAATACCATATAAATGTCAGTCCCTCCATATTAATATATAAATTTAATGTATTTCTAAATATATTGTAATGAGGTAGTTTCATAATGAAAAAGTTATATCATGAAATTTATACACAAAGATAATTATAAAAAATTGACACTGACTAAAAATTTAAAGTAAAATAATACAAGAATGCTTGTCCTACTATATGGGATGAATTATCATCAAATTACTATAAATTTGAAATAGAATGTGTTGATATAGGAATAGTAAAATAAAATATAGATGCTATAAACAGAACCAAGTACATTAAAATTTTATATATAATAAATATGCTTTTATTATACATTTCATAAAATAAATTTTATGCATTGAATATCATATGGAATATCCAGTAGTCAATACTGATTGATATTGAATGAATATTGATAGTGAAAATACAGGAAAATTTATTCACTATCCATGAAGAAATAACTTTGGATTTTTTTGACTATCTGCTCAGCATAGTTTGCTCCACCAAGCAACAAAATAAAATTATATCAGATTTGATACCAGACAAGGAAATCAATGACACATTACATTGAAAGCTTAATATTAAGGGAACTTTCCAGAATGCTTGATCAGAAGCTGAAAAGTGACGTCTGCCTAACCTGTGCATAACTACACACACCTTCCTGCTCCCCTACTCCTGTTGCTCACTGACTGTAGACAATGGTGAAAAAAACTACTTACTGTGATGTTTTGGAAGCCAAAAACAACGCCACCCAGAGAGAAAAAAAAAAAAGGCTTATAGGAACCTGGCTTTAAGTACCATCCAGATAAGAGTATAGATGAAGGTTAAAAGTTTAAACAGATTTCTCAAATTTATAAAGTTCTCTCTGATGTGAAGAAAAGGAAATTATATGACAAATAAGTTGATCAGGCACTTAAAGAGGGTGGAGCAGATGTTGGTTTTGGCTCCCCAGTGAACATCTTTGATATGTTTTTTGGAGTAGTAGGAAGGATGCAGAAAGTAAGAGGTAAAACTGTTGTGCATCAGCTATCGGTTACCTTAGAAGATTTATATAATGGTGCAACAAGAAAACTGGCTTTGCAAAAGAAAGCAATTTGTGACAAATGTGAAAGCTGAGGTGCTAAGAATGGAGCAGTGGAACACTGTCTCAGTTGCTGAGGTACTGGAATGCAAGTAAGAATTCATCATATAGGACCTGGAATGGTTCAGCAAATTTAGATAGTTTGAGAGAAGATTGTAGAAGTTCATATTGACAAAGGCATGAAAGACGACCAGAAGATAATATTCCATGGTGAAGGAGACTGAGAAACCAGGGATGGCCAGAAGATAATATTCCATGGTGAAGGAAACTGAGAAACCAGGACTGGAGTTAGGGGAGATATTATCATTGTACTAGATCCAGAAAGATTACGCTGTTTGTCTTCATGAGGGGAAGACCTTTACATGTGTGTGGATATATAGCTGGTTGAAGTATTGTGTGGCTTCCAAAAGTCAATATCTACTCTTGACAACCAAACCATAGTCATTGCCTCTCATCCAGGTCAGATCGTCAAGCATGGAGAAATCAAGTGTGTGTTAAATGAAGGCATGCAAATTTATAGTAGACCATATGAAAAGAGTTGAAATCATCAAATTTAAAGTAAATTTCCCTGAGAATGACTTTCTGTCTCTCAATAAACTCTCATTGCTAGAAAAATTTTTACCTAAAAGGAAGGAAGTCTTGAAGAAACTGATGAAATAGACAAAGTAGAATTGGTGGACTTTCATCCAAATAAGGAAAGACGGAGAAGCGTATATGGAGAAGCGTATGAGGATGAAAACATCATCCCTGAGGTGGTTGTCAGACCTCTTCATGGGTCCAGCAAATAACACTCACTGCTGGCATTTTACATGTAGCAGTTAATGAGTGAAGAACTATAATCATAATGTGCTCACTATTTGTTTTTAATCAATTATATTAGTGTTTTATAAGTTAGATGAAGAATAAATACAAATACTAAAACCTAAATGTTAAAACACATTACTAGAGAACTTAAAAGAATATTTATGTAACCTGGGAAAGGCAGATAAGTTAAAAAGAGCATTTCGAAGCTCAGAAACCATGAAGAAAATGATCAGGGGCCCACAGGTGGAGTGATGGTTAACGAACTGAACTCCCACATGGCTAACTGCTGTTCAAGTTCCATACCCAGTGGCTTGAAAATCATGCTAGGCATGTGCACATGTGTTCCCAAAAATCCCAAGAGGAGAATGAAGGAGAAAGAATTGCGGCATGGCCATCCCCCCAGAGGGTGATTTCTTGCTTTCCCTCTTTCTGTCTCTCTGGTGAGTGCATGTGTCCAATGGGAAAAAAAAATGTACGGTGTACATATGAGAAAAGTTACTATAAAAGAAAGTGGCTAAATAAATTATGTTTTAAATCTAAATGTTACCCAACTATTAAAAAGAATGAGTTTTATATACACTGACCTGAAAAATAGCCATACTTTTTTAAGAAAGAGAAAATGCATTCTGGGAAGATGATGGCAGCAATACAGCTTTTAAATCTTCCTGAAATCTCACATAAAACAGTCCAAGCAACTACAGAACAAAACGAAAATATTCACAATAAAAATTGATAACAGGGTATCGATGAACCCCCAAATACAAACAGAGACAATACTAACAACAGCCACAGACCTAAATGTTATTGAAACTTACATCAGAGAAAGTAGGGGAAAGCAGGAGTGCACCTAACTGACTGAGCTAAGAGAAGGACAATGAGAAATAGTCACCTTCAGCTTTGGCAGGCCAGTCTGAGAAAGCAGCTGGATCTAGGGAGGGTTCTGCATCCTTCAATAGAGTGTAAGTACAAAGAGCCATGTTAAAGCTAAAGAGTTTGGATAAATACACTGTGTAATATGAGCCAACCCAGTGGTTAAGGGAACCAGATCTCCCATGACTGACCACGTGATTTGAATCCTGGCCCTGGCAAGTTGAAGAACATGCTGGTCCTATATGCAAGCGAGGTTAAAATCCCAACAAGATGGAGAAATAGAGGAGAAGGGATTGTGATGTGACCACACTCCATTTGGAGTGCTTTTTCCCTTTCCCTCTCACTGGCCAACACACGCACCCTCTAGCAAACTGAATAAAAATAAAATAAATAAGAGAGAAAATTAAGTAATATATATATATGTATACATTTGGAGAGGTTTTCGCTACAGGGCACATGCACTCGCCAGGCAGACAGAGAGAGACATAGAAACAGAAAGCGAGAAATCACTCCCCAGGGTGGATGGTCATGCCGCAATCCCTTCTCCTCCATTCTCCTCTTGGGATTGGC
Organism: Tupaia belangeri chinensis; assembly: GCF_000334495.1. Lineage (NCBI taxonomy): Eukaryota > Metazoa > Chordata > Mammalia > Scandentia > Tupaiidae > Tupaia > Tupaia belangeri. Next base: position 442,779 of record NW_006159560.1, read on the forward strand.
ACGCACGCACACGTGCCCGGCGTGAGTTTTAAGCCACCGTGTCCAGGACACAAACCGTGGTCGACTACGTGGGAGTCCAGCGACATAGCCATTATGCTAACTGCTGGTTCCCAAGTAATATATTTAGTATGTTCAAAGAACAAACTGTGAACCAAGTATTTTCTACTCAGTGAAGCAGGTCTGTAAGAATGAAGAGCACTAGCCATTATCAACATGCACAAATCCAGGAAATACTGTCGCAATGAACCCTTCATGAGAAATCTACTAGAAAATAACTTAAAGCAACCAAAATAATTAGAGACATTTACAAAAGAACTGTCAGTAAGAAGAAAATATAAAGGCATATAAATGTAATTCTAAATCAGGTTTAGAATAGAGTGTAGAATCTCATATGTAGATGTATTATAACTATAAAAAGAAAGGGGGAAGAACATATACAAACATTTTAACCATTTTTATTAATTATAATGAGTGGTTGTAATATTGTTTTAAATAGTTCAAAAAGTTTGTGAAAAAAATGAAATTATAGTTTGTTTTGGTGCAAAAACCCATTTAAAATCTATGCATAGTTTTTTCATAATGTGCATTTTCCGTGAACTTTTTGAAGCCCCCCCCATATGCATACGGTAGAGTAAAACAAAAGAAATTTCAGAATATATTAATTGTACCATTTCCTGTGACTTGGCAAGATTCTTAGAATGTAAGAAAGGACACAGTGTAATACAGACTAGGTTAAGTAAAAATTCTGTAGTTCTGAATTGAAGTTAGAAATATCATTGAACATCTGAGATATATTTTAAGGTACGTGTGTGTCATAACTCTATACACTAAAAAGGCCTAGAAACAATGATCAATCCAACAGTAATAAGCATCAATACAGACCCCCTTGTGGTTTGAAATACTCTCTCTTAACAAACATGGAAGTCAGGGGAAAGTGTTTCCTGGAGGCACAATTAGTTCTGGTCTGGGAAAGAAAATGAATAAAATAAGTACAGAAAATCTTGGCATACCAGATGGAATGGAACCTATTAAAAACTGTTGAGGCCATTGAAAATCAAACAAAAAAACAAAAACTCAACAGCCACGTCAAAGAGCCCACAATCCGACGATGGAAATTTTGAACTTCAGTAACAAGACAGATACATATAAATTCATGACATTTAAACTCTCTTTTAATTATTGCTTTAGCTTGGATTTCCAGTGTGATGCTAAAAAGCAGTGGTAAAAGGGGATATCCGTTTTTTTGTTTTTGTTTTTGTTTTTTTTTTCATCCTTCAGGAAAGCATCTAGTTTCTCACCATTTTCCTCTCCCCCCGAAGAGAGAGAGGTTTTTTTTTTTTTTTTTTTTTTTTTTTTTTTTTTTGGTGGAGGGAGAGAGATTTTTCTATAGGTCACATGAGCTCACACAGAGAGAGACAGACAAGACAAAAAGTGAGAAATCACCCACCAGAGGGGATGGCCATGCTGCAATCCCTTCTCCACTCTCCTCTCAGGATTTTGGGCACACACGCACAAGCAGCCAGCATGAGTTTTAAGCTGCTGGGTCCAGGACTTGAACCACAGTTGACTACATGGGAGTCCAGCAACATAACCGTTAGGCCACCTGCTAGTTCTTAGGGTATTTTTTAATAGGTGTCATTTATCAAGGTGAAGATGCTTCACCCTATTCCTGATTTGCTGAGAGTTTTTATTATGACTATTAGATTTTGTCAAATGCCTTTTTTGCATCTGGTGATATGATATGATCATGTGCTTATTCTTTAGCCTATTGATGTGATGGATTATATTCATCAATTTTTGAATGTTGAAACAACCTTGCATACTTAAGATAAATCCCGGTTAGTTGTGGTGTATAATTCTTTTTATGTGTTGTTGAATTTGATTTTCTAGTATCTTGTTGAGAGTTTTCACATTTATGTTCATAAGAGTTATTATTAGTCTGTAGTTTTCTTTTTTTTTTTTCCATAAAATCTTTGTCTGATTTTGGTATTAAGGTAATACTGTCCTTGATGGAATACTATGCAGCAATTAAAAAGCAATAAACCACACATTCCCACAGAAACAGAAGTGAACCTCAAAGTATTATGCAAAGTGAATGAAGCCAGACACAAAAGACTATATACCGTATGAATTCATTTATTTTAGAAAAAGCAAAATTGTAGTGATATAAAGCATATCAGTGTTTTTCAGCAACAGGTGACTAGGCCAAGGAGTTTGACTGTGAAGAGGCCCACAGAAACATTGGAGTAATGGCAATGTTCTGAACCATCATGGTGACTTTTCTGACCACATATATTCATCAAAACTCATGACATATTACATTTAAAGTGTGTGGATTTCATTACATATAAAGTATAACTCAATAAAACTGATTTTAAAATAGAACAAAATCTGGACATAATGTGTCTCCTCGTAAAAACAAACAAACAAACAAACAAAAAAACCTCAAAACCACCTGTACTCTTGCCAAAGTTATTAGATGTGAGCCTAATCAAGGTTTTGGATCCAGCTGCCAATTTGAAGAGAAGAAAAAGCAGGACAAATGACAGTGTTACACTGGATTCTGAGAATGAAATCAGTGAGACCCAGATTATGGAAACGATGTAGGCTAAGTGACCAGAATTCTTCAACCCTTTAAAAATGGGAAAAAATGTACAGAGGCCTGTATAGGTTATAGCTTCTAAGGATTCCCACTTGGGCAATAACATTACAAAGCAACACAAGGAAGCGATTACGATAAAACTTCTTACGATAGTCGTTTCTTTGGAAGAGAATGAGGGACATTTATTGAAACGGGCCACATACAAAAGGTTTTATGGAGTGGCAACCAAGCCCAACATCTTCACCTGTGTTGCGGTTATAAACACACTCATCTTGTAGATAATTTTTTAAGCTAGAGGTCCTCTGCCTGTGGCCCCAGTTATACAACATTAGTATCATCCAGAAACTTGTTAGATATGCAAATTTTCATTCTCCATTCCAAGCCCACTGAATCAGAAATTCTTAAGCTATGACCTGGCAATTTGTGGTTTGAAAATCCCTCCAGGTTATTCAGATGCAAGTTAAAGTTTGAGAGCTACTGCACTAAGCCCTGTGTGTGTGTGTGTGTGTGTGTGTGTGTGTGTGTGTGTGTGTTTTGCTTAATTTTGTGCTTAACATTAAGAAGGTTAAAATGATACTTAAAAGTTGCAGACATGTTCTCTACAAAGGTAACAAGGAACCTCTATTACATTGGTATAAGATATACGAATTTTGTATGTTTCTATGTTAAAAGTATGAAATGGTGGGACCAGCAGTTGGTGTAATGGCTATGTTGCTGGACTCCCATGTAATTGACCATGGTTCAAGTCCCGGACTCAGTGGCTTAAACTCATGCCAGGTGCAAGTGTGTGTGGCCCAAGATCCCAAGAGGAGAATAGAGGAGAAGGGATTGTGGCATGGCCACCGCCATGCAGGGTGATTTCTCACTTTCTGTCTCTCTGTCTTTCTGGAGTGCGCACTATAGCAAAAACCTCTCCATAAAAAAAGTGTGAAGTGGCATACATTAAAACTTTAGTATTGATTAACTCAGGGAAGGGGATTTAAAATGGAAAATTTAACTTCTTTAAATTCCTTTGCATTGCTGACATTAGTTTGAGTTTATATTACTCTTATAATTCAAAAGAATTATAAATTTTCAAAGGTGAAGAACACAAAAACTAAGATTTTGACATAAGTATTTTCTAAATTGTGTTTCCTGGAATACTGGTAATTTCACAAGATGTTAATATAGTAGATATTCCAGGATCATAAGATGGCATAATGGTTATGTAGCTGGACTCCCACGTAGTCAACCATGGTTCGCGTGCTGAACCCAGCAGCTTAAAACTCACACCAGGCATGTGTGCATGCATGTCCAATTTCCCACGAGAATGATGGAGAAGGCATTGTAGCATGGCCATCCTCCCTGGGGAGTGATTTCTCACTTTCTGTCTCTCTGTCTCTCTCTGTTTTTCTGGCAAGCACACATCCTCTATAGCAAAAATCTGTCTTGAAAATATATATAGAAAGAGAGAGCTAGATATATAATATATAATATATAATATCTATGTATAAATATATGCATCTATATATCTGTATAGGCCTATATAGATATATAATACCTACTCCAATTAAAATATTTAGTCAAAAAATACATAAAGCACTTCTTAGAATTTCTAAATGAAAATTATTATTATTATTATTATTATTATTATTGGAGAGGCTTTTGCTATAGGACGCGTGCGCTCACCAGAAAGACAGAGACAGAGAGATAGAAAGTGAGAAATCACCCCCCAGGGGGGATAGCCATGCCACAATCCCTTCTCCTCCATTCTCCTCTCGGGATCTTGGGCATGCACGCACACATGCCCAGAGTGAGTTTAAGCCACAGGGTCCAGGACTCAAACTGTAGTCAGCTACATGGGAGTTCAGCGACGTAGCCATTATGCTAACTGCTGGTCCCTAAAATTAGTATTTTAAATATTGTAAGAATTCCCACATTTTTAGCTTCACCCAGTGTTGTCCAGCTTTAAAAACAAACAAACCTATGAATGTTTTCTTCACAAATTTCTGTTAACATATAGAACTCATGGTATGTTGGAGCCAGCTAGAACAGCTTATTAAATCTAATTGTACACCTTTTTTTCCAAATTTGTGTTCAGTGATATTAAGTTGATAGCTTAAAGTCCACCGTAATGGGAATATTTACACCATAGTAATCAGCAATCACTACAAATTAAGACTCCACCCCACCCCTAGAGGTAGTTGTTACATATTTTCTAGCACACAGTAGTTCAGCAGACTCAAGATTTACAGAGCACACGAAGGAATTCTGCTTTATATTACTTCCTGTGACTGGAATCTAGTAGTCCTTACTAATTTTAAATTTATTATATTCCTAATTTATAATACATAAGCAAATCAAAATTTCATTACTCCTAGCATACTAAAATGTATTCATAAAGATTTTTTAAAACACTAAAAAGACACTGGAAAAAAAGTAGAAGTTGAGAGAATAAAAGACATGCAAATTCTCTAGCATTGCCATACAAGTGTAGAAATCTGAGGGCAGACGAAAGCATTTGTAGTAGTATTTTCAAAGCAATGAGAATACTATTGTGGCAATTTTACATTTCTATGATACTTTTTTTTAGGTATTATAGTATCAAGTTCCAATTTTTTTTTGTCCTCCAGCCATAATCCCATCACACAGAAATGACTGTAGATTGTAGATTTGTGTATTTTGGGCTGAGATGACTAGTGTCCTAAAGAATGTTGTCACATTCATGCTGAACCAGTAAGCAACTTCCTCTGTCAGACTAGTTTGAAATACATTTCCAGAAATGCCATCCCTGCTGGCACATGCGTCATCCCTTTACCCTCTCTCACTTACTTTTACACAGACTCCTCAGAGATGAAAATTTAGCACACCAACAGACCAGTGGGACAGGGGCCAGTGATGGGAGAGTTTTGAACAGGTGGTGGCAAACAAGAGTAGGACCATAGCATCAGTAAAAACTCATCTTATAGTAGATTTAAATTATTCCTTAACCTTATAATAGGAGACATTTGTTATATAACCAAAGTCCCACCTCGCCAAGCCTGGGCTGCTGGCAGCAGCCCTCCTTGCACAGAATTAGAACACACCACACAGATCAAGTATGTAGCATGTGCCTGTGAGAGCAAAGTGGGAATCCCAGCAACAGGGAAAACAAACTTTGTTGCTCAGTAACGCTGTGGCCATGTACCGTACAGTAACACCCAGCCTGGCCCTTGAAGCAGGACTCCAATTCCTCATCTGTGGAGTTAAGCATACCAGAATACAGACTGGCATGCCATTGCCTTCAGAGTGAAAAATGAAACTCCAATTGTGAATTGTACTGTGGGCTTTCCTCACACATAGTGTTAGAAATGACAGGAGCTCAACTAGAATTCTCCATGCAGTATGACCTTTCCAGGGATGATGCAGGTATGTTTGCTGTTTACAAATACATGGTGAATCATGGGTAGAGTAGATACCAAGCATGTTGACATGTTGATGATAGCATTCGCATATTCACATTGTTTTTCTTTATAAGAAACTATATCACATTTGCATTTCATTTTGAGGAAATTTAAATAAACAGTTGAGTTTTTATAGTTCAACCATATCCCATCACACATACACACACACACATACATGGAAACTGTGAAGATGAATGTTACAAAAAGTCAAGTCTGCTTCTGGCCACTTTCTCCACTGTCAAAACATCTTGGACTTGTCAAAGCACCATTTGTTTTCAGTAATTATTCCAGATATCTCTAGGCTGACAGATGAGCTTCAGATACCTTCTTAGGTATATGTGAGAAGCCTGCTCACCTTGTTCTTATCTCGTAATGAGACCTGTGGGAGTTGAAGAATCTCTAAGGAGTTCTTAAGACATTTGTATGTTATGTTCTGGATCTCTATTATTTGCATCCAAAGTTGAACTTTTTATCCAACTGTTTAGACGACAGCTCTCCACCCCCAAACACCAAATGAGAGGAAATAATTCTAACCTTACTGATATTTGGCCTTCTCATAATACCTATTGATACCAAGAGGGTTTGTGATGGCCCAGGCCCTGTGGCAGTCAGTGGTGCACTGGAATATGGAGCTGGAAGCCCACATGTCGACCACTGTTTGAGTCCTTGGCCCTGCTGGCCTGAAAACAGACAGGTGTGCATGTGCTCTGGATCCTGGTGGGCTGGAGGGCTGGAGGAAGCATGATTGAGTCCTGCAGGGGGGTGCCTCTCTCTTGTGTGTGCTCTATCATTCTTTTTTTTTTTTCAGTTTTTATGAAAAAACTTTCAATTTCCAAAAAATGTTTGCATCAAAATAAGCTCATACTTTAATTCCATTTTTTCCAGAACTTTTTTTGAAACCCCCTTGTACCTATAGTGCTTTTTATTTTATTTACTTCATTTTATATATTTCATGCAACCATCCTATGGGGTAGACAGATAAGGATACTGAAATTAAAAAAAAAAAATTATTTAAAATGTGCCTAGATGAATAGCCAGAGATTGAGCAGAGATTTACTGTCTTCCTAAAAAAGCTGTCAAGTGTAAACCACTTCAGTATTCTCCCTCAACATGACACCACTATTCCTCTTCATTCTTTTTTTTTTGGGGGGGGGGGTTTGCTATAAGGGGCGTGCGCTCTCCAGAAAGACAGCGAGAGACAGAGAGACAGAAAGTGAGAAATCACCCCCCAGGGGGAATGGCCACGCCACAATCCCTTCTCCTCCATTCTCCTCTCGGGATCTTGGGCACGCACGCACACGCACCCAGCGTGAATTTAAGCCACTGGGTCTGGGACTCAAACCGTGGCTGACTACATGGAAGTCCAGGGACATAGCCATTACACTAACTGCTGGTCCCTCCTCTTCATTCTTGCTTCTTAGATTTCTGGAGTCAACAAGACATACGCACTCTATTCCAAAAATTCTCAAGAAAATCAAAAACAGGAAACTAAGTATCCTAGGTTATTTCCTACAGAGTTTTCCTGTTGAGAGTGAACTCAATGAAAAACTGAATTGCCTCTCAGATTCCCTTCTGAGCACGTGCCTCGTTCCAAGGAAGAAATCCGTTGCTGCGTTGTAATTGAGACGAGCTGACTTTTGTGCTGTCTCTCAGATCTGCCCCTGGCACTCACATTTCCTGGCCCTTAGCTTGATGAATGTTGGCAGACTACAGAGGCTATTTCTTGCAGGAGTCTTAATGAATGATTGCATTCTGATTGACTTCTAGCCCAGACAAAATGCTGAATGTACTCTGTTTCAATACCCAGTGACACTCCCATTAATACCCAAGTGAGTTTTACATGTATAATAATCCAAAGTCTCAAATACATTGAAGGTTAAATTCAGTCACAAAAGTATAAATCATCCGATGTGACTTGTGGCCCATGAATAGACATCAAGATCATATGTAGTTGCAAATTCATAATCAAAGAATATTCTGTGCCTCAAAATTGATAACCCAATGAAAATAAAATGATTATAATTTTTAAAATTGTATTTATTATTATTTTGTTTTTTTAAGTTTTGCTATGGGGCACATATGCTCACCAGAAAAAGACAGAGAGAGAGAGGAAAAGTGCAAAAACAAGCCACCAGAGCCAAGACTTGAGCCAGAGTTGGCCATGTGGGAATCCAGCACCTTAACAGCCATGTTACCTGCTGGCCCCTATAAATTTTTCATGGTAACTGTAATTTTGTTTCATTAAGTTAGCTTAGCTTTTTGTAACATATTACTGCTAGAGAGAGAATGAATCTCCCTGTATTTTAGGTTTTATCAGCATAGTGACAATGCCATGTGACACCAGGAGCCTAAAATAGCTTGAAAAGAGGAGATACCTAGTCAGAACACCAGGCTTTACTTTCAAATAGCACTCTGTAGAAGTAGTGCTAATTAAGTGCTAGAAAGAGGTCAGGATTTGACCTGGTGTTCTTAGACAAGTAACTTTCATCTCTCTGGGCTTTAGTCATATGTAGACTGAGAATAATGGTATATCATCTTCCTCAGAAAATTGTTATGAAAGTTGAACAAGGTAAATGACTATAAAAGTATTTACCAATCTATAGGGTTCTATACAGATATTCATATTTATTAATAACATAGAGAAACTTGCAATTATTTGATGATGTTCCAATTTTTCAATCATACATAGGGTTTTAGAAGAAGATAATTAGAGTAATATATTACTTCTTTCAAAACAAAAAATAAAAGGGCATTTCAGAAAGTATTTTTCAAACCTTCTATTCTATCTATTGATCTACTGGCAAGTCTCCCCTTCTCTTTTATGTGTTTTTCTTTTTTTTTTTTTTCCTTTATACATCCTTAATTTAAAAGTTAGACGATATACAAAAAAGAACATGAAAAATTACCTGTAATGCTACTCAGGCGTAAATATTGTTAACATTTAGTCATATTAATTTTTACACGTTGTCTCATTTTTTAAAAAAATTATCAGAAGGTATGTGCACTTAAAAAAAAGAGAGAGAAATAGTAATCACCCTCCAATGGGTCATGATCATGTTGAGTCCCTTGTCTTCCATTTCTCTTTCTTGTTAGGATTTAGGCCACATACATGTTTTTGAGCCACGGGGGTCAGTATTTAAAATGTGACCAGCCATGTAGGATCCAGTTCCTCTAATCACAAGGGTATAGGGCCACTCTTCAATATTTTCTATACATTTATACACTTCTATATCTTTACCAAATAATGTACTATGATATTTTATTGAATTGTACACTTTCATTATAATAATATATGTTGTTTTTCCTTGCACCAATAAATATTCTACAAAAATTATATTCCTTTTTCATATCATCAAATATTCTTTGGGGGACCAGCAGTTAGCATAATGGCTATGTCTCTGGACTCCCATGTAGTCAACCGCGGTTCGCTTCCTGGACCTGGTAGCTTAAAACTCACGCCGGGCGCATGTGCATGTGTGCCCAAGAACCCAAGAGGAGAATGGAGGAGAAGGGATTGTGGCGTGGTCATCCCCCCGGGGGGTGATTTCTTGCTTTCTGTCTCTATGTCTCTCTCTGTCTGTCTGGCGAGCGCACGCGCCCTATAGCAAAAAATCTCTCCAAAAAAAATAAATATATATACTTCGAAAAATAGATATTTTCAAATGTACTGTTTTAATAAATTACAAAAGTAATTTATCTAACCATTTTACTAGTGAATATGTTACATTGTTTTTAATTTGAGAATTCTGCAGTCAGTGGGCACAAATATAAATTTCTGTCTAATCTGTTTCTGAGAGGTAAAAATACTCTGAAAAAGAATATGGGCTTATTAAAACTCTTAAAAGATATGACCAATTTACAAATTATATCACTACCATCCATCAGCCATGAAATCTTCTCAACACATAGTTGTTAACATTGGCTATTTTTGAAAATCTTGTATTTATTTGTTAGAAAAAGATGTCTCATTTTAATTTCATTTTTAATGATGTTAAAATTAAGTTTTTATATTCTGAATAATTTTTTGTAGTAGTTAAAATTTTTCACAGTAACTACATTTTTCTACAGTTTTTTGGAAATTTCAAATATTTTCACTTTCTCCATCAGTATAATATTATTATTAATATAATATATGAGGATTTTTGAATAATGTAATTATTACTGATTTTACCATCTTTTGATTAAAATGACCCTCTTTATAGTATTTCATGTTTGCCTTAAAATCTGCATTTGTTTTTATTTTTAATTTTAAATTTTATTTTATTAGTAGTACCTTTTTTTTAGAGAGGTTTTTGCTATAGGGCACATGCGCTCGCTAGAAAGACAGAGAGAGACAGAGGGACAGAAAGTGAGAAATCACCCCCCGCCCCGGGGTGTGTGTGACCATACCACAATCCTTTCTCCTCCATTCTCCTCTCAGGACCTTGGGCATGCATGCACGTATGCCCGGTGTGAGTTTAAGCCACTGGGTCCAGGACTTGAACCGCAGTCAACAACATGGGAGTCCAGCGACAGAGCCATTACACAACTGCTGGTCCTTAATTTAAAATTTTATTTTTAAATTTACAATAGAGTGCATGTGCATGCACATGAGAGTGACAAACAGAAAAAGGAGTACCCTCCTGAGGGTCTGGTCACACCATGATCTCCTTAGTCCTGTCTTCCATTCCATTGGAACTTGGACACTTGCACACACATCTGGCGTGTTTCACGCTGTCCCAGATAGGGATGCAAACCAAGTGGGATCCAGCTTCTCTTGAGTAGTGCACTGCCTCTATGCCATAAACCTGGTCCAATTTCCCTTTATCTAATATTAATTCCTTATTATTTGTATTTATCTTGCCTTGATTTACCAATATTTTAAATATATGTATTTTAGATAAAGCAACTACAAGTATCATATTACTGGATTTCCCCTTTCATCAGGAGTAATTAACTAATAAACATGTGTTCATCTAATATTTGGTCATGTTTCTAACATGCTTTTGTATATATAATTTTTGTTCTTTCTAAATACTTGCTTGCTACTTTTTTCCTATCTCTGTTTTCTGACTACAGTTTTGGGTTTCGAGATTTTGAAGGGTTTTTTGGGGTTTTTTGTTTTTTTGGTTTTTTGCTTTTTTTTTTTTTTAATTTGTTGCAGTTTGGAAAGAAGAGATCACAGATTGACCTTTTATTTCCACAGTGTTCTTCCCTATTATGTAACTCCACCATTACCTATTAAATAAACACTAAGTTTTCCATACACATGCAATATTTCCACACCACAGTTTTCAAAGATACTGTTAAAAGTATATTAAGCAGGGACCAACAGTTAGAGTAATGGCTATGTCGCTGGACTCCCATGTAGTCAACTGCAGTTCAAGTCCCGGACCCGGTGGCTTAAACTTATGCTGGGCACATGTGCATGCGTGCCCAAAATCCTAAGCAGAGAATGGAGGAGAAGAAATTGCAGCGTGGCCATTCCCCCTAGGGAGTGATTTCTCGCTTTCTGTCTCTCTGTCTCTCTCTGTCTTTCTGGAAAGCTCACATGCTCTAAAGTAAAAACCTCTCCAAAAAAAGAAAGAAAGAAAAAAAGTATATTAAACAAATCAGAGGAGTAAATGATAAACATTTATTAACTACCATGATGGAAAATAAAATGCTTGTGTCTTTGCTTTTGAATACTCCCAAATTTCTAGATTTTAATTTAACTTAGCTTATTAACCCTGTATTCTTCCTTCTTTCTTGTGTTAAATGGGCTTCCCCTGTGGCCTACTGCTTAAGGGAGACTGATCTCACATGGCCAACCACATGGTTTGAATCCCAGCCCTGGTAACTTGAAAAAGAGACTGGGCACATGTATATGTGTGTGCCACAATCTCAACAAGATAAATAAATGGAGGAGAATGTAGTGTCACCATGCCTCTGTGGAAGGATGATTTCTTCCTCTTCTTCTCTCTCTGCCTCTCCCTAGTGAATGCACTTGCATACTGGCAAATTTTTAAAAAGTTTTTTTTTTTAACAGAATAAGATCATTTATTTTAAAGAGAAGCCAAATTTTGTAACTAGGTGGTACTTTAAAGATTATTACACTAAGTTATTAATATATTTTATTAATCATTTATAATAGTGGCTCTTTGTAGTCAAAATTTACTTCTTTAAAAATTCAGGTCTTTGATTCAACTTGAGTTGCTATAACTCAGGTTTTCAAATTTTTATTCTAGTTCCCTGGGCAGCATATTTAAAATCCATACATATCAAGGAATGTCTTTCTGTTGTCTTCATTCGTACATTAATAACTTAGCTAGGTATAAAATTATTTTGATAAAGAACAAGAAAAATAATATAAGAAGAGGAAGAAAAGAAAGAGAAGATGAAGGTGGAAAAGGAAGTGAAGAAGGAAGAGGAGGAAAATGTGGGGAAAAGAGAATAAGAAATTATATTTTGTTTACTATGTTTCAGGTACTCTTCTAAGTTCCTTAAATATGTTAACTCATTTAATTCTAACAATAACCATATGAAAGTATACTTATCTGAATTGTACTGTTGATGAACATTAAGCTTAAAAGAATATTCAACAGAGCTAGGTTTTTGAAACCAGGCAGTCAGACTCTAGCATCTCTGTGATCTTGGCCATTAATCTCTTTCTTTATATTCTACATTTAATGTGAAGAAATTAAAAGACAATCCATGCCCTTTGTCAGGAATTTAGGAAACCTATGTTAACACTTGGGGAGGGGAGAGGTCTTAATTTTTCTTTATGTTTATATGAAGCTGGATTTTTTAAAGGAAAAAAGTGTTTAATTTAATTTATTATCCTTTTTTTTTTTTGGAGAGGTTTTTGCTATAGGGCACATGCGCTCGCCAGACAGACAGAGACAGACAGAGAGATAGAAAGCGAGAAATCACCCCCCAGAGGAGATGGCCACGCTGCAATCCCTTCTCCTCCATTCTCCTCTCGGATCTTGGGCATGCACGCACAGGCGCCTGGCATGAGTTTAAGCCACCAGGTCCAGGACGTGAACCATGGTCGACTACGTGGGAGTCCAGCGACATAGCCATTACGCTAACTGCTGGTCCCTATTATCATTATTTTTTAATTTGACTAGAGAGAGGGAAAGTGAGAAAGCAAGCCACCAGGCCTAGGACTTGGACCACAATCTGCCATGTGGGAGTCAAGCTCCTTAATCACCATGCCAACTGCTGACCCCAATGCTGGATTTTTAAGGATTATATAAGAATTTCTCAATGTAGTTCTATTTTCCTAAAGTTAACCTGTACTTCAATGTACATTATAGCTTTAGAGGCTGAAACCATTCTTTTTTCAGATGGTATTTTTCTTTGGCCTTTGCTCTTGAGTCATCCTTGCTATTTTTTTATTTACAGAACCCCATTTCAGGACCAGCAGTTGGCGTAATGGCTATATTGCTGAACTCCCATGTAATCGACTGCAGTTCCAGTCCAAGATCTGGTGGCTTAAACTCATGTTGGATGCATGCATGTGAGTGCCCAAGATCCCAAGAGGAGAATAGAAGAGAAGGGATTGCAGTGTGGCCACCCCCCCTGGGGCGGGGCACAGTGATATCTCATTTTCTGTCTCTCTGTCTCTCTCTGTCTTTCTGGTGAGTACATGCACTCTATAGTAAAAAACCTCTCCAAAAAAACATAACCCTATTTCATATAGGTTAATCTCATGGATGTGTCATGTATGCTCATATATATTTTTTTTAATCTCTGAAAAATGGATGAATATATTTATTCTTTACTGCATCAACTCAGTTTTCTTCAGATTTTCTTCCACTATTTAATATTTCCATTTACCTATTAATTAAGCAACTACATTTTCCATGTGCATGTAATACTTCCAAATCATAAATTGTTAGATTGTTTTCCTTTTCCATATGGTTCTTTTCTCTTGAATTTAACAATATTTTTTCTTAATCCTGATGTTTTTTCTGTTTACTCAAGAGGAATGTACTCTTACATTATATAGTCTCCTGCTTAAAATTTTCACATTTTCTAAAACCATAATTTAAGACAGAATAAATAACAGGAAATTTATGTTTATAATAGATTTGCAACATAGATTCTGAGATGTATATACCTATGAGAATTGTGGAGAGAATTGTAGCTATACGCAATTAAAGCAAAAAGCTTAATTTTCTTTATTTTTATGGAAGTCTTGCTGGGAGAGTAGACCTTAGCATTGTCTCTCAAGAATTGTAGCTCCTGGTGTCTGAAACATGTCCTATCTCAGTCACTTCCAACAACTCATTGCTCATTCCGCTTGCTACCTTGTTCAGTGGCCAGTTAGATAAGGACTTCTTACAATGTGCCAAGCACTGAGCCAATTACTGGAAACACAAAGGGGAGCATAAACACAAAAATGATGTGTTCCAACATAGTCTAGGGTATGTAGATATTAAGTACTATGATGGTTTAGAGAACGGGCATGTATTTCCAGGCTGTAATGCACCACATACAAATAAAAGTATCTCTATAGAGCTACGAGTTAACCCCACTTTCATTAATCGATGTTTGAAAGTGTTGGGATAAATTTATCTGTTGGTTTGATTTGATTATTTTTTTGATTAATAAATTCTACTATATTATAACTAAGAGTTTAATTCATTAAAAGATACTCTTAAAGGCCAACAGGTGAGATGGTGATTAAGTCATCCGGACTCCTGCATGGTCAACTGTAGTTTAAGTCCTGGACCTGCCGGCCTGCTTTCTTTCTCTCTCTCTCTCTTTCTCTCTCTCTTTGTCCAATAGCAAATTAAATAATAGTAGTTAATAGATGGTGATTAAGTCATCCGGACTCCTGCATGGTCAACTGTAGTTTAAGTCCTGGACCTGCCGGCCTGCTTTCTTTCTCTCTCTCTCTCTTTCTCTCTCTCATAAGTATATTTGTCCAATAGCAAATTAAATAATAATAGTTAATAAAATTAAATAAATAATTATTTTTAAAAGATACTATTAAGAGAGCAAAACTATAGATACGAACATAAACTACTTTTTAATCCCATTAACCAACCATAACATTATTTTGTTCCTAATAAAATTTAGTCCTTTTTTCTCCATAAGTCATCTTGTTCCAAAATCAGACTAACAAATCATTCTTTTTCTCCTTATATCTTTATATATCCATGTATATCAAAAAGTCACCCAAAAAGTTGAATCAGTGAACTAAAAAGACCAGACAATACAGTCAACTTGTTCTTACACATGCGTAGTTAATTTGCACAGTAAAACAAGCATGATCACCAAACTGTACCTAAACTTAACCCCCTACAGTATGCATAAACTACAATAACTTATCTCAAGCAAATTATTTAATAAGTCAAACATGAACTTAAAAAATAAAAAGGGGCTGATCAGTGGCAGGGTGGTTGAGGCACTAGACTCCAACATGGCTGACTGAGGTTCAAGTACCAGACGTGGTGGCCCCAAAATCACAATAGATAAATTAATAAATAAATGTGTTTTCTAAAAAAAGGAAAAAGAATTGACTGATTTTATATACATACATAAAATATATAGATAACATATAATATATTCAGTACCTAACACATGTAGAAATATACGTATTTCATACATTAAAATATTACATATGAAGAGCTTTATCCATAGATATACTACACCTGTATGTCAGCATCAAGTGGAAACTGGCAATTTATTGGTGGAAACCTCTGTGTAAGCATTTGCATGGGGAATCCATTCATTATGAAATCCATTATCTCTACATGACGGTAAAGCAAACACCAGAAGACAAATCAGAAAGCAAGAGTGAGGATAAAACTCAAAGGCTTGACAAATTACTGCAGTAAGAGATTCTTTTTTCATTTTGCTGATGGTCTGTTTCTCCAGATTAATAGTAACCTGATACCATATGTTCAGTTCAACCCCTACAGCTTTTAGTGCTCCTCTCTTTCAGACTCAGGCTGCTAGGTCAGCGGCTTCAACTTCTTTTGGCAGTATTTTGAGTTTTCAAAAGAATTGTTACAGTAACTCTGAATCTAACTGAGTTTCTTGGATAAACTTTTAAGCTAAGAGCTTTGATCTCTTCACTAACCTATCAGACTGCCAAAAAAGCCAACAGTTTTCGGGCATAGTTATAGTCATTTATACATGATTAGGAATTATAAATACTTTCTGGCAGTTCATAAAGATGTTTGAAAAACTGTCAATCTAGTATGATATTTATATTTATGTGCCTGAGTTAACTTTTTGAGCATTTTTTAATCTGATAATATTATTTGAATGTTTGGATAGTATTTCAAAGAACATGAGATCACAAATGCTTACACAAATATTATTCTCCATACATTTTATCATAAATTAAAGGTTTTTCATAAAAACATTATTGTTCACCTTTAAGGAGATTATGATATTATACATAAGTATGTGAAAGTCAAACTAAGCAAAAAACTAAACTAAACAAACAAAGGACCTGATTTATAACAAATGTGCCCAATTCCTTTTTTGAAAGAATTATTAATTTTAATTTTATTTATTATTATTATTTCTTTAATTTGCTGCAGGTCATGTGCACTTACCAGAGAAAGAGAAGAAGAGAGAGTGAGAATGAAAGAGATAGAGAAGGTGAGAAAGCAAGCTACTAGGTCCAGGACTCAAACCATGATTGGGCATGCAGGAGAACAGAGCCTTAATCATCACACCACCTGCTGGCCCCATGCCCAGTTCATTCTTTACAAACCAAAGTCAGTAAAGATAAATGAACAAGTGAACACTTAGAAAGGACACTGTTTAATACTTATTTTATTTTACTTTTACACATTTTTTCCCATGACAATAAGGAACAGAAAGAAAGACAGCACTGTTGACAGGTTCACACCATGATCTCAAAGCCTTCCAGACCAGCCAGGGTCATGGGTGTCCATCCTCAGTGCACACAGGTCCATCAGGGGACCGATCCCATCCATATAAATCCAGCTTTGTTTGAGCCACATGTTACCACTGTGCCAGGACACTGTTTTGTTTTTTGTTTTTTGGGTTTTTTTGAGAGGTTTTCGCTATAGGGCGTGTGCGCTCACCAGACAGAGAGAGGCAGAGAGATAGAAAGTGAGAAATCACCCCCCAGGGGGGATGGCCACGCCGTAATCCCTTCTCCTCCATTCTCCTCTCAGGATCTTGGGCACGCACACACACTCACCTGGCGTGAGTTTAAGCCACCAGGTCCAGGACTCGGACCACAGTCAACTATGGGGGAGTCCAGTGACATAGCCATTACGCTAACTGCTGGTCCCGCCAGGACACTGTTTAAAGTGCCCTGGACGATCTCAGTTACTCTCAGTTTATAAGAAAAAAATAATTTCTAATTCTATTAATATTTTTCTACTCACTGTTTTTCTAACAGATGAGAAAATATCATACTACATCATTCCCTAAAAGATTTCTAATTTTGCAATGTAAAGCACAGAAAAGGGAGGGAAATGACAGGTATAGGTGATAACTTCAATGGTTTTAAGGGACATGAAAGAGCTTTAAAAAAATCAATGTAAGGGTCCAGCAGGTGGCAGGGTGGTTAAGGTGCTAGACTCCCACATGGCTTACCGTGGTTCAACCTGGCAGCTCAATTTCTCATGTTCTCGCTCTTTCTCTGTCTCTCTCTGTTGAGAACATGTGCCCTATAGCAAATTAAAATAATAATAAATGAAAAAATTAAATTATATAAATAAATAATAATTAAAAATGAATAAAGTCAATGCAGGGGCCAGCAGGTACTGTGTTGGTTAAGGCACTGGACTCCCACATGGCCTACCATGGTCTGAGTCCCAGACCTGGTTGTTTCCTTTCTCACTTGCCCTCCTTCTCTCCCTCTCTCTGGTGAGTGCATGTGCCCTATAGCAAATTCCAAAATAGTAATAAAATTAAAAATGTAAAAGTCAATGAAAAAAAGTATGCATGGATTTCAAAGATAATTTACATCAAAATAAACTTGTATTTAATTTGATTTTTTCATAACTTTTGAAGTCCCCTCATATTTACCTCAACTTCATGTAAGTGAACTGACTTGGAAAGAGAGATATTTTCTTGAACAGTGTTTCCCAACTCCTAGGGTTTAAAAATACTGCTTGGAGAAGTCTATTCCTTATTATTATCTCTAATAATTCATTTAGGGGAAATGACCTTGTTGTGCAACTCTGTTTGGAACTGTTAATTAAAATTAACGAGGAGCTTGCTGTTTTGCACTGGCTTGTTTCTTAGATCAAGCTAGTTTAATCTGGACTGGTCTGACGTCCTGCTTGGACAGGCTTGACATTCTGCCAAGCAGCCAGCAATAGGCTGTGGAAGGTTAAAAACTGGAGCTGGCAAGTGGCAGAGGACTGGAAGTTGAATGTGGGGCATGCACCACAGAAAGGAAGACTGAAGCCCAGAGATAAAGGTGGCAAAAGTCTCAGTTACCAATGATGAAGAAAGCCACTCTTCCTAATAGATTTCTCCTGCCTTTTTCAGTGATCAATTAGTAACTATGCGTAGACCTTAAGAAAATGTTAAGTAATTAGCTAGAGCTGGCACGAAAAATCGAGCAGACTCAAGAAACACTGACGTATTTGGTGTTAGAGTCCTGCATTAAATTCACTCCCTGTTTGCCTACTCTGTGTTTTAAAAAAGATAATCATACTAATAATAAACTAGATTTGTTTCCTAAAAGAGCCCCAAGTTTAGGTTTTAGGAGAAGGAGATATTTTGTTTTTAAAACATACTTTAAGAAGCGATGATTTTTTAAAAACAACTTACTAGATTCCCTAAAGACCTACAAATGATATGTAAATCAAACTTGGCAGATACAGATATTTCAGTCATACAGAAGGGGAAACTAGAAAAGTTAGAGGAGACTATAACAAGACTCAAATATTGTTCTCTCTAGATCAACACACATGATTCCTTTCTTCCAGCCAACTCAATAAGGCAGTATTGTTTTGTTGATATTTTATACAATATGAAAGCTTGGGAAACAGAAGTATTCACAATTTCCTACTT
The DNA here is from genome assembly GCF_000334495.1 of Tupaia belangeri chinensis. Classification (NCBI taxonomy): domain Eukaryota; kingdom Metazoa; phylum Chordata; class Mammalia; order Scandentia; family Tupaiidae; genus Tupaia; species Tupaia belangeri. Next base: position 461,793 of record NW_006159560.1, read on the forward strand.
AGCAACCACACTTTGAGAAATATATCTTCCTTTCTTTAGATTGTTTATATATACTCCGTCATTGTAATTGGTAATAAAATTAAAGGCATAATGTTAAGGTGTCAGTTTCCTCCCAAATGGCATAGCAATTTGACAGAATTCCAATATGAATCCAGCAAGACTGTTTTTGGAAATCATCAAGCTAACTCAAAAATCTGTATGAAAAGGCAAAGACATTAAAATAACAAAAATATTTTTGTAAAAACAGGACTGACCCTGTAGCTCAGCAGGTGAGGGAGCTGGATCTCACATGGCTGACCAAGGTTCACATCCCAGCCCTGGAAGTTTGAAAAACACAACAGGCATATGTGCTGGTATGCCTGATATCCTGATAGGAAGGAGAAATGACAGAAAAAGGATTGTGGTGTGACCATGCCCCATCGGGGGTGCATTCTGTTTCTCTCTCTCTGACAAGCACATATACCCACTGGCAAAAGAAAGAAAGAATGAAAAAGAAAGGAAAAAAGGAAAGAAGGAAGAAAAAAGGAAGGAAGGAAGGAAGAAAGAAAGAAGAAGAAGAAAAAAGAACTTAGAAAAAAAACACTGCCCTATTTCTAGACTTTCTCTAAAACTCCAGTAGTCAAGAGAGTGTGGTAATGGAGAAAAGACAGACATATAGATTAGTGGAACAGAATACACAGTCCAGATATAGACCCACACTTATATGGTCAATTGATTTTCTTTTTTTTTTTTTGGAGAGGTTTTTGCTATAGGGCACGTGCGCTGGCCACACAGAGACAGACAGAGAGAGACAGAGAGACAGCGAGAAAAGATCACCCCCCCCAGGGGGGATGGCCACGCCTCAATCCCTTCTCCTCCATTGTCCTCTCAGGATCTTGGGCACGAACGCACATGCGCCCGGCATGAGTTTTAAGCCACTGGGTCTGGGACATGAACCAAGGTCGACTACATGGGAGTCCAGCGACATAGCCATTATGCTAACTGCTGGTCCCAATTGATTTTCAATAAAGGTACAGAAACAATTGAATAGAAAAAAGACAGTCCTTTCAACAAATGGCCCCAAAACAATTAGCTATTCATTAAAAAAAAAAAGAGTACCTTATTCCATAACTTGTACCTCACACAAAAATAACAACTCAAAATGGATCATCTACCTACATGTAAAACCATAAAACTTTCCAAAGAAAATGGGAAAATTTTTTTACAAAATTGAATTAGCCAAAAATTTCTCAAGCATGACACCAAAAGCACAAACGAAAAGGAAAAAAAAAAAAAAGACAAATTGAATTCCATAAACATTAAGAACTGCTATGAAAAGACACTATGGAGAAAATAAAAAGGTTAGCCACACGCTTGGAGAAAACATTTTCAGTACAAATATCTGATGGAAAAACATAGCGTATATACACAATATAAAAATATCCCCTCAAATTCAATAATGAGAGTGTAAATAATCCAATGAAGCAAATAAGCAGATACTTCACCAAAGAAAATACACAGATTGCAAGTGAATATATGCAAAAATGTTCAACATAACCTGTGATTAGGGAAACACATTCAAATCACAATGAGATATGACTGAACACCCATTAAAATGGCTAAAAACATTTTTTAAATGCTGGTAAGAATATGAGCAATTGAACTCGCAAATGTTAATGCAAAATGGTAAGGTAAGTTTCATAAACAGGTTAGTACTTTCTTAAAAAGGGAAATATGTTTACAGTAAGAGTAATCTGGGGACCAGCAGATGGTATAATGGTTACACCGCTGGACTCCCACATGGCCAACCCTGATTCAAGTTCTGGAGCCAGTGACTTGAAACTCATGCCAGGCACAAGTGCATGTGTGTGTGTTCCCAAAGTCCCTAGAGGAGAAGGAACTGCATTGTGGCCATCCCCCTGTGGTGTGGTCATAACCCTGGGGAGTGATTTCTTGCTTTCTATCTCTCTGTACCTCCGGTGAGCACACGTGCCCTAAAGCAAAAATCTCTCTCAAAAGAGAGAGAGAGGGAGGGAGGGAGGGAGGGAAGGAAGAAAGGAAGGAAGGAAGGAAGGAAGGAAGGAAGGAAGGAAGGAAGGAAGGAAGGAAGGAAGGAAGGAGAGAAGGAAGGAAGAGAAAGAAAGAGAGAGAGAGAGAGAAGGAAAGAAAGAGAGAAAGAGAGAAAGGAAAGAGTAACCTGACTCTTAGGTGTTTACCCAAGAGAAATGAAAACTTAAATTCACATAAAAACTCTGCACAAATGCTTATAGCAGTTTTCTTTATAACTATCCAAAAACCAGAAACAACCCTAATGTCCCTTAGCTAGGGTCTGGATAAACAAACAAAGGTGCAGCCATATGATGGAATAATACTCAGTAAATAAAAAGAAGAAACTGTTGGTACAAGGTGGATGATTCGCACATGTGTTATGTTATAAAGAAGCCGGACTCAAAAGACTATACATGGCCAAAAAAATAAATAAATAAGGCTATATATGGCATGATTTCCTTTACATGACATTCTTGAAAGACAAAGCTACATAGAAACAAACCCAATGTAGGGTTTCCAGGAGGCTTGGAATGGGGAGAGGGCTTTCCTGCT
>NW_006159560.1:464385-479041 GCF_000334495.1 Tupaia belangeri chinensis
CTTCCCTGCTGAAGGTCATGGGGGACTCTGGCAGATGCTAGGACTCTACCAGACCTGGTGGTGGTAGTGGCAGTGGCCAAAGGTACTCATCTGCATATGTGTCTCCAAACTTGCAGAAAACTACGATACACTACACCAAGTAAATGGGGTCTGTGGGGAGTGCCAAAGGAAAATTATAAAAGGATAGAAAGAAGACAGAGAGAAAACCTAGGGTCACCGGGGAAGTGTGACATCTAGCTGAGCTAGAAATGCCAGAACACAGGCCGGGGTGAGAATCCCAGGTCAGCCACTTGTTATCTTAGGCATCGGATGTACCTGGGTCCTTGAGCAAGTCACTTAACTTCTCTAACCTCTGTATCATCCATGAAATGCAGACATGGAGCATCCATTTCAGGGGCGTCTGTGTGGCTACATGAGAAATGGGTCTGCTCTATTCTAGCACAATGACTGCTGCATAATGGGAGTACTCAGTAAACGGTAGCTTCCGCAGATGTGTCCAGTACCCCATATCACAGCCCTCATCCTCCCCGAGATTTTAGCTACAGCTGGGATGGACCAGATTGATGTGTCACTGTGTACTGATAGCATCCAGTCGAGGCACAAGCCTATGATCTGTCTGAATTCTGTTCCTGGAGCTAGGGACAAAGTGAGGTGGGGGAGTGAGGTCCACCACCACAGAACATGGGTGGCAGCCAATTGCCTTCCTCCAGGAGGAAATTGTGGTTCTAACTGAATTAAGCCCTTGGCTCGCAGCACAACCACACTAAGGTACCTTCATACTGTCTTCTTCTTCCCATCATCCAGTTCTTACTTCTCTTTGCCTTTCTGAGATCACCCCTTAACTAAACTGTTCTGTTGCCCCATTTCAGATTCTGCATTTCAGAGACCCCAAACCAAGGCAGTAGCTATGACTCGAAAGTGGTGTTTTTAAAGCCAATTCAGTGACTTCATGAAACGTTCATTCCTTGTGCCTTTGACCTTGCACCTGCACTTCGGCGAGCATCATTTGTGTTGTGATTTGTCGCTTTGTAAAGTACCTATAGCTGTTGGGTTGTGGGAAAAGTCATGATACATTTTGTATAGAAAAATACCTCATGACTTTTCCATGACCCAATATATTAATGACCCTGTTCGTGTGCAATCTCGTGCACCTGTGGAATGTAGAATCGACACACACAGGCACCTTCTTGCTACCATGGCTTAGATCACAGTTATGTCCCACTCTGGGCTCCTCCCCACCTCTGCTGCCTAGCAGAAAACCTCTGCTTGAAAGTGGGAGACACTCTGTTCGTCCATCTTCAATCCCTGCTTCTTCCATTGCATGCCTAGCTCCTCCCCTTTCCCAGTTCCGTCATGACACAGATACTCTGTAAAGTGTGCTGGGGTGAACCCCTAGGCTCCCAAGCACAGATCACCTTCAGTGCTCACTGGGAACTTTGGCCATCCTCACAAAGTCAGAGCTCAGGTAGACTCGCTCAGGTAGAGGGGCGAAAAGGAGAAACAGACACAGCGATGTCCTGCCCTGTCCCGAGAGATGAATGCTTTAAGGTCCTCCAAACACCTTGTACTGTGTTCCCTGACCCCCACACCCATTCATACTTGTTTGGAAAACAGCTCCTAGCTATTTGCAAAAACTTGTATGATCCAAAAAAATAAAAAAAACTTAACCCTCGACCATGGAGCAAATAGACAGGGAGCCTCATTGTAACCAGATTTAACAAACAGGAAAGCAGTCTTGAAATATTGTTGTATCCTTTGAAATGAAATTAGTATCTATATATGGCACCCCACATCTGGTTATGCTACCAGACTGTGCTTTCTATGGATTTATGGCAGGAGTAGTGCTGGCTAATAGAACTTTCGGCGGTGATGGAAAGCTTCTGTATCTGTGTGGGCTGTCAGGCACTTGCAATGTGACAAGTGTGACCGAGGAACTGAACTTTTCACTTCCTTTCATTTTAATTCATTTAAATTTAAATAAGCACGTTTGGCCACTCTCTAGTACTGTATTGGATGTACTGATAGTTTCATCACCAATTACCCAGAAATTATATCTGTATCTCCTGAGAAGACTTTTTTTGTTGTTTTCTGTTTTGTTTTGTTATGGTTGGGCAGAGTAGGCTTTTTCCAGAAACCCATGTGAATTGAATTCTAATCCTTTTGAGTCTACATACTAAAATGTCCATGGTTTTGAGTGTATTGACATCTCAGGAATCATAAACAAAACATATTTTGGGGCCAGGAGGTGGTATGGTAGTTAAGGCACTGGACTCCCACATGGCTGGCTGCAGTTTGAGTCCTGGACCTGCTGGCTTGAAAATCATACTGTGTGTGTGTGTGTGTCTGTGTGTCCAAAATTCCAGGAGGAGAATGGAGGAGAAGGGATTGCAGCATGGCCATCCCCCTGGGGGTGATTTCTCACTTTCTTTCTCACTGTCCCTTTCTGGTGAGTACATAAGTCCTATGGCAAAAACCTCCAAAAAAAGACTTTATAAAATTTATCAGAGATCTGACCCTGTAGTGTAGCAATTAAGTGATGTACAGAGAAAGATAGATTCCACATGGACATCTGGGGTTGGAGTACCAGCCACAGAGGTAACATGCTGAGTGTGCATGTGTACAGCCCATAATCCTGACAGGATGGACAACTGGAAAAAGGAGTATGGCATGACCAGGCTCTGTTGGGAGAGGGTCTCTCTCTCTCTCATCTGCACATGCTCTATCATGAATCAGAAGGGGAGTGGTGACTTACAAGAATTTAAACAAAAGCTAAAGGCATACTGAACAGGAATATTTTCTCCAAAAGCTGGATAACTATTTTGAACTTAGCTTACATGTACTTGCTGGCTCCCTTAGAAAGAACTGTTTTAAGCAGATTATTAAGTAAATCTAGGAATCATGACTTTTCCAACAACCCAATATATAGACTAAAGTAAGATCTTTCCAACCCTTCCCCAATTTTGGTATTGGTTAAAGGCTACAAAATTTCAGATACATAGAAGAATCAAGTTCAAGAGATCTCTTCCACGATGATGGTGACTATAGTAATAACAATATTTTGAATTCTTAAAAATTATTGGGAATAGATTTTAAGTCTTCTCACCACAAACAAACAAAAAAGAATGTGAAGGAATGTCTGTGTTAAGTAGCTTGACTTAGCCATTCCAAAATGTTTACTTATTTTAAAACAACATATCATATACAATAAACATATATGATTCTTATTTATCAATTTATATAAATGTGGTAAATTTTAAAAACTAAAAAAAAAATTATAGTTTATTAAAAACTTTTATCTAGGGACCAACAGTTAGCATAATGGCTATGTCGCTGGACTTCCATATAGTCGATCACGTGTCGAGTCCTGGACCCAGTGGCTTAAATTCAATGGCTATGTCGCTGGACTTCCATATAGTCGATCACGTGTCGAGTCCTGGACCCAGTGGCGTAAATTCATGCCAGGTGCGTGTGCGTGTGTGCCCAGGATCCTGAGAGGAGAATGGAGGAGAAGGGATTGCGGCGTGGCCATCCCCCCTGGGGGGTGATTTCTCACCTTCCGTCTCTCGGTCTCTCTTTGTCTTTCTGGTGAGCGCACATGCCCCATAGCAAAAACCTCTCCAAAAAAAGAAAAAAAAATTATCTGAAAAAAAAAAATAGGGGCTTAATCTTCCTGGTCTACTAGACCTGTAATCTCAGATGCAAGTGACTTTGTAGTTACGATTTGACCATCTTTACTCTGCCCTTTTCTCTTTGCATTCTTGGCAACATCAGATATTGCTGAAGACACCTTCTTGAACCTATCTCCTTTCCTGCCTTCCCAGACTCTATATGACCTTGGTTTCAGTCTTCCTTCCCTGATCATTCTGAATCATCTCACCTTCCCTGAACCATCTCATCGCTTCTGCCTCCATGTTAATCAGATTTTTCACCTTGATTTTCCATACTTCTCAGTCTACATGTTTTGAAAACAGAGCTCCTTCACATCTGTTTATCTCAGCTCCAGTAGGAAGACTGCAAACATGAAGCCCCTTCATAAATTTCAGAATACATACCAGAGCCCCATTTGCGTGCACATCTCACTGCTGTCTATGTTTAACATCTCTGGAGTCCAACTCATCACCTCCCTTCCATAACAGGTCTGCATTTTGCTGGTCTTCTAGACCAAGAAAATCAGAGTCATCTTTAATTCCTCCTCTGATAGCAAATGAAGTAACCAAATTCCCTGATAGGAAATGCAAAATAACCGTATCATCTTTTCTGTTCCTATAGTCACCACTGTATCTCATTCCTTGACAAATACAGTCTTCTAGTTAGACTCTCAGACTCTAATTTTCTTCCTTCCGTCATCTTTGAGTGTTACCATCTAAATGTGCCACAGTTCTAACTTTCAAATAACTCCTCTTGTCCAAAATCTTCAGCAGCTCTCCAGCATTCACATAGCATTCAAAATAAACCCCTCAGCTTTTTACTTGAGAGCCCTCTTCTTAACATGTTCTCTACTATTATTCCCTTCCAATGGCAAATTGTGTTCTCCTACCCAGACTGCAGTGTTCCACTTCTAAGTTTTTGTCAACTCTCCAACTCCTGGCCCAAGAATACCCTCTTCTCCTGTAGTCTCTGACTCTTGCTCATTTCAAATCCTAGCTCAGTTCACCTGCCTCCATGTGGCCCTTCAGACATGATGCTTCTTCTGATCTTTAAGAGCAAATATTGTGCATGTCGCTTGTCATGTTTTGTTAGTTGGCTGTGTGGTGTGTGTGTCTGTCTGTGTGTGAGTCAGAATGCATGTGAAGTACTTGGACAGTGCTTAACATATGGCGAGTGCTCAGTGATTATTAGCTGTTTGTTAGCATGATTATTATTATCCTAATCGTATACTAATACCATAATATAATGTCTTCAAATTAGTATGTTCTCAATGAACACAAAATCTATAAAATAATTTGCATGCATGGATGCTTTGCAAAGCAGTTCATGGACCCACTAAAAAAAAGTGAGTGATGAGGAAGGACTTACCTAATTATTATGAGTTTGGGAAATAGACTTTACATTGAAAATTATTTTCTGAAAATCTTTACCGAGTTTATGTATATATCCAAGTTATAATATATTTAGTCTCTTTTCGGGGATAACAGCTCTCCTCCCACCCATCTGTCATGTCAGGTTGCACTGAACAAATGCTAATTTACCTTTTTGATATACCATTTGACAAATTCTGGTTTCAGATATCACACGCAAGGTTGCACATCAGTGAATTAAATTTGAATCCATATTGTCAAGTGCATATTTAGAATTAAATTATGTTGCATCTTTCATATAAACTTAAAAGTAAAGTTGTATATCAAACAAGTGTGTGCATGTAACTGGAATGAGGAAGATAAAAACAAGGCAGAAAAAGACATTATCTTACTGGCTATGAAATTATGAATCAACTCTGCTGATTTATGGAAGATGGCCTAAGCAGCTTTGGTTGAACTTTTGCTGTGCAATTTCTGGATGCCCATTCCATTAATTCATTAAATAAAAAGAGCATTCCTTTCATTCTAATTACCTCAACTACACATGTTAAATATGTTAAAAGCTAAACACAAGCAGTAATATTCCTGTCATTTTTTTCATCTGCCAACTCTTCAGAAATAATTAACCGATATTGAGAGAAGTAATTCTTCACTCAAAATGATTTTTACTAATGCAAAGGAAGCAGCACGCAATAAAAATTCATATAACCTAGTATTCAGTGCAAAAATAGAACTGAAAAAGCACCAATAGCAATTTAATTCAATACTAAGGAGAAAATTGCTCCTATTTACTTTAATTTCACAGGATAAATACATGTATATATTAGAATTTTCCAGATTTTTTTAAAGATTTGTTTTTAATTTAAGAAACTAATTTTATTACAGGGGTATTTGAAGTATTTTAATTCTCCAGTTGAGACATCAATTTTTAAATTAATTAAATATTGGAATGATTTTTGACCTCTAAAGTCAACTATAGAGGGAGAGCAGTCAAAGCGTAGTGCAGTGGTGACACAGCTGGGCCCACTCAGGAAAGAGCCTGAGTCCACATCCTGGGATCTCCCTGAGCACCCTGGGTACATGCATGTGCCCATGATCCAGGCTGGCTGACGTCAGGGTGGACTGTGGCATGAACACCCCTAGTATCTGTCTTTCTCTCTCTCCCTCTCTCAATAAATAAATAAGAGAGATTTTTGCTGTGGGGTGCATGCACTTGCTAGAGGCAGAGAGAGAGAGAGTAAGAAATCACCCCCTCCCCAGGGTGAGGGGTGGGGAATGGCCATGCCACAGTCCCTTCTCCTCTATTCTTTTCTTGGGATTTTGGGCACACACGCACATGCTATAAGCTACTAGATCTGAGACTCAAACCACAGTCAACTACCTGGGAGTCCAGTGACATAATCATTATGCCATCTGCTGGTCCCGTAAATAAGTTTATTTTAAAAATAGAAGCAGAGTCATAGACATGAGGAAGTTTCAACTGGTAAAAGACTCAAATGAGAGTTTTCTAAGGTATGACAGTGACAAGAGAAATTTATGGTTTTTTGGAGAAGGGAAGGAAAGACTAAGAACATCCTCAGCCCATTGTTAACTGGATGGATGGGTGGATAGATACATTGATTGATATATAGATGGATAGAAATAGATAGCTAGGCAGATAGAGAAGACAGAAAAATAGATAGAAACCAGTCCATAAGGGGGCCAAATCCCACATGGCCAACTGTGTGGTTCAGTTCTCAGCCTGGTGTCTTGAAAAACATGCCAGGCACGTGTGTGTGCATGCCCCAAATCTCAAGAGGATGCAGAAGTGTAGAAGAAGGAATTGTCTTTTGCCCATGTTTCATGGGGTGGGGGGAGGGATTCTCTCTCTCTCTCTCTCTCTCTCTCTCTCTCTGTCTCTTTCTGGCAAGCACATGAGCCCTCTGTTGAAAAAGGAAGGGAAAAATGGGTTAATCAATGGATGAACAGATAGAGATGGAAACAAGGTTATGATGAATGTGATTCTCCAAAACATGAAAGTTTGTACAAAAAGTCACCTTGGTTCATACAAGCATTTCCTCAGCCCTTTAATGTTTTATGTCACCAAGTCAAAGCATCTGACCCAAACACGAGACCACATCTATCTGCAGCAGGCAGCAAACAGACACAGAACTGTCGTCAATGAAATGTGCACTATTTGGAAGTGTTTGGTAGGAGGTTTTGCTCCTTTATGCATTTGGTGCAAAACTTGAAGCTGTCGCTGCACCTACAACTTGTCTCGCTTCCCTTATCATCTTAACTCAGAGGCTTCAACCCGCTCTTATATTTACTTCTATTTAGCTACGTCTCTTTCTCTCCCCCAAATACATAAACCAAAAGTAACCGTCGTTTTATTTTTATAGGAGTACTCGTGTTATTAATAATTATGACCATTATTTTTGTTACACACTAGTTATAAAGTCATACAGATTTGAGTCGTCTACCCCATTTTTTGAGAGATTTTTGCTGTAGGGCACATGAGCTCACTGGAGAGACAGAGAGAGACAGAGAGACAGAAAGCAAGAAACGACCCCTAAGGAGGAATGGCCACGCCACAATCCTTTCTCCTCCATTCTCCTCTCAGGATTTTGGGCACACACACACACACACACACGTGCCTGGCATGAGTTTCAAGCTGCTGGGTCTGGGACGAACCACAGTCAGCCACATAAGAATCCAGCACCTTAATCACTATGCCTCTTGCTGGCTCTGGCCTACCCCAATTCTGTTTCTCACTATAATTTTTCAGACATTATTTTTTAGAGCATGAAATTTTTTTCAGAAAAGCATGTATTGCACAGTATCAGAGGAAATGTTTGTATTCTGTTTCAGAATTTCTCAATAAAATATTTTGTCCTTAAAAACCATACTGCTTATGTTCGAGCTTTAACACATCAGATACATTTGTTTCTAAGATCCCACCAAGACATCTATTGTACAAATCACTCCTCTTTTCCCCACAACCGAATCTAGCCCTGGACTATAGGAAAACTTTCAATATAGAAAGTTAGACTATTCAGAGATCTACTTTGGCGCTGTAGAGTGCTCATCTAAAGGATGCTTATCGTGACTGACAGTGGTTCGAGTCCCAGACCTGGTGGCTTGCGTCCTCACTCTCCCTTTCTCTCTTTCTCTCTGGCTTTCCCTCTGGTGAGTACACATGCCCTAAAGCAAGTCTTTAAAAGTAACAATAATGATAAATAAAATTGAATAAATAATTCTTTATTTATTTTGATTCATTCATTTATTTCAACTTGACCAGAGAGGGACAGAGAGAGAGAGAGAGTGGGAGAGAAAGCAAGCCTCCAGGTCCAGGACTCGAACTGCGGTAGGCCACGTAGAAATCCAGTACCTTTAACCTCCACGTCACCTGCTGGTCCCCAATTAGTAATTCTTTTTAAAAAAAGGATGCATATCAAAAATGATTTTCCTGAAAACTATTATTAATTGGTTAAGTTATAGAAGTTTTTTAAATTTTACCAGTAATCTGTGATTTACAGCATTCTACTTATCTAATTACGGCACCGTGACTCATCCCTTCTATTTCCTCGCACAGACTTCTTGTAAAAGATAAAAGGTTTTTGTTCACCTGTCATCTGTCCTTTCATTGACTTCTCTTCATTTCCCAGGATGGTCTCCGTCATGTGGACTTTGGGATGCTAGTCACCTGCCTGCTATCTAGCTGGCATATTTTTGCAAGTATTTTTGGCATATCGCTGTATACGAAGCTTGCCCTTTTCTCACATAGGCTACATACTTTAGCGCTTTTCCACCCTCAGCTGAACTCTTCCATCTGTATAAAAAGCAATTAATTCTCTTGACAAAAAGAAAAAAAAAAAGAAGAAGAAAGAAAGAAAAGAAAATGCATCTGTGGTAGTTTTTTAATTTTTTAAACTTTTGCTATAGGGCGTGTGTACTCACTGACAGACAGAGAGAGAGAGAGAGAGACAGAGAGAGAGAGTGAGAGGGAAGGTGAGAAATCACCCCGCAGGGGGATGGCCATGCCTCAATCCCTTCTCCATTTTTGTCCTGGGATTTTGGGTATGCATGCACGCACACCTGGCAAGAATTTCAGGCCACTGGGTCCTAGACTCGAACATGTCAGCATTGTGGGAGTTCAGGTCCTTAACCACCACACCACCTACTGGCCCCAGTGATAGTTTTATTTTGTTGGTTTTTTGGAGACGTTTTGCTATAGGGCGCGTGTGCTTGCCAGAAAGACAGAGAAACAAAAAACGAGAAATCATCCCCTGGGGGGGATGGCCATGCTGCAATCCCTTCTCTTCCGTTCTCCTCTTGGGATCTTGGACACACACACACACACACACACACACACACACACACACACACACACGCTGGCATGAGTTTAGACCACTGGATCCGGGACTCGAACCATGGCTGTCTACATGGGAGTCCAGCGACATAGCCATTATGCCAACTGCTGGTCCCCCCACCCAGTGATAGTTTTTAACATATCAAACTTTAATACACCAAAAGAAAGCTTTGGAGTACCAGTTTGAGTGGTACTCCTTTATTAACTGGCTTACACTGGCTTACTCTTTTTATTTTGTCTTGTCTTTTTGCAGATAACCAGATCTTTTTTTTACTTAGAATAGTGTGTGTAAGATAAGAACATGAGGCCGAGGCAGTGGCAGTGGTAATGCAACCAGACCCACATGGAAAAGGTTCTTGGTCCAACTTCTGGGCCCTCTTTAGACCTGCTGGATATGCAAACGTGTACCCGTGATCTGGGGTGGCTGAGACTGGGGTGGAGCACAGCGTGAAGAGCCAGTTGGAGGTGCCTGTCTCTATCTCTCATGGACGAAATTAATGAATAAACTTGAAAAAAGGAACATAAACTCTAGAGCCAAGCTTTGGAGTGCACATCCTCCTCTACCATTTACTGACTGTGCAGTCTGGTTATTTAACTTTCCTGGGCCTCAGTTTCATGATTGAGTATTGAGCGTAATTAGATGAGGAAATATATATGAAGTGTTCACATATGTCTGGAACATAGAAAGTATAAATAAATGTACGATGCTGTCACTCCTACCACGGCTTTTTATGACATGTTATTTCTTGATGTTCAAATTCTGTATATTTGTATTGAGATATTACATACACTACTCTGGAGTTTCTCATACCAGGATGATATCTTCAGACACACACATACACACACACACACATACACACTCATGCACACACACACACACACACATACACACACACACACACACAGCTTCCCCCCCACACACACACACACACATATCAAGTAAGAATCTTTACAACATCTTGTCAGCCACTTCGCCGCATCGAAACACTGACCAGAAACCCAGTGCAGTAGACTTAGTCAACTACAGTCTCACATCATTGGTTTACTTTTTCAAACCAACCATGTAACAGTCTGCTACATGAAGAAGTATGCATTCAGATTAAACTCTGGGACCAATGAGTGAGAGTCAGGCATTTATTAAATCATTAATTCACTCAGAAAGTAGTACAAGGAGCTCAGGGTACAAAAGTAAACAAAATTAGTCATGGTCTTGACTGCCTAAGAGTTTAAAATATGGTAAACTGGCCAGCACACAACCCCACCCCCTCACCCCACCCTCCTCATGGGGGTGCTTTCTCACTTTGTCTCTCTCTGGTGAGCACCCACATTGTATGGCAAAGAAAAAAGAAAAAGAAATCAAAGTGGCATAAGAGATGAGAAAACGAATAAACAATGCAGTTTCATGAAAGCACATGGAAAAGCATGTATATTGGACCTGACTGGTCAAGGAAGGCTTTCGGAAGAAGCACTGTCGGAATGAAGAGCTAGAGGTCAGGCAGTGATACAGTGGAAATGTAACTGAACCCACATGGGTAAAGTCCTCGATTTGAGTCCTGGGAACTCCCTGGGCACACCAGGTATATGCATGTGCCCATGATCTGGGTCAACTGAGACAGGTGGATGGTGGCATGAGGACCCCATTGGGAATACCTGTCTCTCTGCCTCTCTCTCTCTTTTTTTTTCAGAACAAAAAATAAACTTTTTCAAAAAGAATTATTTAATTTATTTATTATTATTATTTAATTTGCTGTAGAGCATATGTGCTCACTGTAGAGTAACAGAGAGAGGGGGAAAGTGAGAAAACAAGTTGCTAGGTCCAGGACATGAATCATAGTTGGCCATGTGGGAGTCCAGTGTTTTAACCACTATGCCACCTGCTAATCCCCCAATACATTTTTTTAAAATGAATATTAAGGGGCCAGCAGGTGGCATGGTGGTTAAGGGCACTGGACTCCCACATGGTTGACTGCAGTTCGAGTCCTGGACCTCATAGTACTTGCTTTCTCACTTTCCCTTTTTCTCTCTCTCTGGTCAAATAAAGATAAATAATAATAAGAGCAAATAAAATTAAATAAATAAAAATTAATTATAAAAAAAGTATTAAATTTTAGAGAGCTAAAGAGTGAGTCAAAATTAGTAAAAGTCTGAGTGAGAACTTTTCTAAGCAAAGCATATAGCATTTGTAATGGCTACTGGGTCTGTGATAACCTCCACCAACATCATTGTTTTCATTGTGTTTGTCTCTCTCCACTGGAACAGAGCAGGTCTGGCTGGTTTGTGCACTGCTATGTATTCATCTCCTAGAAAAGTGTACCTATGACAGTGGTATACAGTAGGAACTCTATAAATATTTGTGGAATGAATGAATACATTTCAACAGCTCTGTTATTTTTTACCTTGTGATGTCCAACCAGAAACTCTAGTTAGTTTAATCAGATGTTGAAACTTGAGGGTTTGCAGCAGTATCATTTATGCATGGCAAGAATCTACAGCATAAATAGGAGTACATGTCAACCTTTAGTTCATGTCAAAAGCTTGCCTTACTCTTTAGTGTTATTAAGGGGCAGACAGACAATGAATATTATCTATGTTCTGTTAAATATTACTCTTCTTGTCTTTCTGTGACCTTTAGGAATAGCCATCCCACAGGTGGCATGGTGGTTAAGATGCCAGACTCCCACATGGCCAAAGGTAGTTTGTGTCCCAGATCTGGTGGCTTGAAATTCATGTAGAGTGCACGTGTGTACATGTCCAAAATCCCAAGAGGAAAATGGAGTAGAAGTGATTGTAGTGTGGCCATCCTCCCTGGGGTGAGGGTGATTTCTCACTTTCCCTTTTACTGTCCCTCTGTCTCTCTTTGGTGAGCTCATGTGCTCTGGCAAAAACCTAAAAAAAGAAGAAGATTTAGCTGTGCATATCAGTGTGGATGTTGGGCCTGGGCCTGGGTATGCTCACATGCTTGTGACTAGCATTGTCTTCCCCTCCTAATCAAAGAAGAGGCGAAAAAAGACCCCCCCCCAAGTCTTCATAATGGTTCAAAAAACTCACATTCAATATTGGGTTAAAAATGAAAAGTTTTAGTCTACATTCAAACCAAAATTTGCCAGGCCCCAAACAGAGCCCTAACATCTTTCTAAGGAACTATAGTAAAATATTGAATTGAGATAAACCTAACAAATGGGAAAAGTAGGCAAACTCTATTCTAGGAATTAGTAATTCTCATACAAGCCCAGGGAAAATTTTTGAACCAAGAAATCTTTCTTGGCATCTTTCTTCTTCCCCATTTCAGTAACCTTACCCTTCTCACTGCCCAAGTCACCCACCACCTTGCCCCCACAGTCCCTACTTAAGATTTATCCTTTCAGACAATACCACAAGCTCTCTACTTACCCCTTTATCCTATTATCTGTCAAAAGCCCACCTAAATTAAAGACTTGTTTCTGTGTGCTTGAAGTATTTCTGCAAGGTACTCTGACCCAGTAAGCAGCACAATGCTGAGCCCAGTTCAACCAGCTGCATGCTGTGTAGCCCGGGGCATCTTGCATGAACTCTCCGATTCTCATCAGTTATGACAATGTGTTTTTGTAGGGGGAATTAAAAGTTCTTCGATTATTATTCTATTAGGATAAGTATAATCAATGAATTCATATTAGACAGTTAATTAAAATATTCAGTGTAGGGACCAGCAGATGGTGTAATGGTTAAGTCACTGGACTCCCACATAATCGGTCGTGGTTTGAGTCCCAGACCCAGAGACTTAAAACTCATGCCAGGTGCATGTACATACATGCCCAAAATCCCAAGAGGAGAATGGAGGAGAAGGGATTGCGGCGTGACCATCCCCCCTGGGGGGTGATTTCTCACTTTCTGTCGCTCTGTCTCTGTTTCTCTGGTGAGCACATGTGCCATATAGCAGAAATCTCTCTCTACAAAACAAAACAAAACAAAAAAAATTCACACCAGGTGGATGTGCCTATGTGCCCAAAATCCCAAGAGTAGAATGGGAGAGAAGGGAATGTGGCATGGCCATCCCACCTGGGGAATGGTTTCTTACTTTCTGTCTTTCTGTGTTTCTCTGTGTCTCTCTTTCTCTCCAGCAAGCACATGCACACCGTAGCAAAAATCTCTCTCAAAAAAATAATAATACTAAGACCAGAAGTTAGCATAATGGCTATGTCACTGGACTCCCATGTAGTCGACTGCGGTTCGAGTCCCGGACCCAGTGGCTTAAACTCACTCCGGGCGCGTGTACATGCGTGCCCAAGATCCCAAGAGGAGAATGGAGGAGAAGGGATTGTGGTGTGGCCATCCCCCTTGGGGGGGGGGTGATTTCTCACTTTCTGGCTCTCTGTCTCTCTCTGTGTGTCTGGTGAGTGCATGCACCCTATAGCAAAAAAAAAACCTCTCCAAAAAATAATAATAATAATACTCAATGTATCCTCCCAGAAATATTTACATTTTCAAAGGACATGAATCCAAAGGGGAAAAACACAGATTTACTGCTATCAATAAAAGATTACTGAGATTAAAAGCTTCCCAAGAAAATTTTAACCCACATTCCATGGGTAGCTACCTGTAATATCTGGTATAAAATGACATATACAAAAAGAGATTAACAGATAGAAGCTGTTCCCAACCTATTTGATGGATAATCAAATAGTTCCAAACCAATTATTGGACCAGGATTTAGCTCAGAGCTAAGTGTGTAAGTACTTTAATTTTGAACAAATGAAATTGACCACTGCCTTATATATTTTATATAAGTTGCCTTCTGAGTATATTTGGATTTTTCCAATAATGCCATTACTTTTCATTAATGTTAAAGTGTATATGTTTTCTCACTTCGATATCTCTTAAATCAAGATACACCTTGCAATTTATTAAAATTAACTTCTTTGTTCTTTAATCATAGTATGTAATCAATGCAATCTCAGCTTCATTAAAATGTAACATACAAAATTCCAGACAATGGGGGACCAGCAGGTGGCATAGTGGTTAAGGTGCTAGTCTCCCATGTGGTCAACTGTGGCTCAGGTCCCTTACCCAGCGACTTAAAACTCACTCCAGGTGAATGTGTGTATGCATGTGTGCCCAAAATCCACAGACGAGAATGGAGGAGAAGGGATAGTGGCATGGCCATCCTTCCAGGAAGTGATTTCTCACTTTCTGTCTCTCTCACTCTCTCTCTGGTGAGTGCATGTGCCCTATAGCAAAAAAAAAAAAAAAAAAAAAACAAAAAAAACCCTCTTTAAAAATTATTCTGGATCATGAATATTCAGTAAATCCT